>NC_138576.1:3038612-3212405 GCF_964289735.1 Phaethon aethereus | reverse complement strand
ACTCAAAAATACAGAAAGGCAGAGCTTTAACTAAAGTGAAGCAATTTTTTCTGCCAAGGGTAGTTGGATAGGAAAGAACTGTTCCATCCCTTAAGAACTTTTGTGAATTTTTTTTTCCAGCGCACATGGAAACCTCAAGGCTAGCAGCAAACTAAAAAAAAAAAAAAAAAGCAAAACAATTGCATATGCCAACAAAACCAGTTTTGGTATCTTGGAGGGAGGTTGTTTTGATCTTTCGTGTTTGCATCCCCCTTTTTTTGTAAATTACCCTGCATTTTGAAATGAAAAGCTGTTCTGAAAATGAAGAAAACTGAATGAAAATGTCAAAGATGACATCCAAGAGCCTCAAATCACATCCTTTATTTCCCCATGGCTGTGGTATTTTTCAACAAGAAATGGCTTGAATCTGGCATTTTCCAATAAGTTTTAACTGTGATGCACTGGCTTTTTTGGGAGGGGAGAGAAAACAAATTTTCCAAACAATACCCTTCACATCCCTTGACCCTTTAGCCCACCAGGCACAAACCTTACAGGGCGCTCTGCAATGGGTTTGGCTTTGATACGGGAGCCCTGCGTCTGCAGCAATGTTCTGAGCATTGCAAACAGTTTGTGCCAAGAGATCCTCCCTTGCAGGACGCAAACAACCAGGTACCCAAGAGGAGTTAATCCCCATCAGCCTGGAGAGCACCAAGGAGAGCTGGCAGAGGGAGCTCCACCTCAAGTCCTGCCTACACTTCAACCGAGCCAGGATGGGGCTGTACATCCTTTCTGAGGTGATAAAGTCTTCTACTGCCTTAAAAACAATCAAACAAAAGAAAATCCACTCTTTGGTTTGTGCAGTTTAACTTCCAGCAGCAATACAACTCCCAAGACCAGTACCAGGCATTGAGAAGTTTTATCTAAAGGTTGGCAGGAAGATCCTCTCTAATACTATTTTTAATGTAACCGTGTTTCTTTTCCCCTTTTGGGTGAAACTTGAAAAGTTCCTGGAATACTGAAATTTGGAAAAAATCACCATTACCCAACAGGGAAGTCCATGCTCACACATCCTGCTCCGCACAGCACCTTGTCCATTGCCCCAGAACGATAAGCACACTGTAGAGGTTAGAGGGACCATAACAGCCCATGGCTATGGTGACAAAGAAATAAGCACACCGTTGAGACTAAAGCACATGAACAAGCCTGCTCCACGATCCTGATAAAAACCGCTGCCTGGGAGTGAATTCCCCACTGCCTCTTCTCAAAGGTCCCAAACTCACATTCACACCCCCCCTCCTCCCTTCCCGCACTGCAATTTCTCATCGAAGACATCACCCTCCTCTCCCAGGCCAGGCTTACACCAGTATATTCTGCTCAGAGCAGCTCTTGCCATCAGGACGAACCAGAAGGGAGTCTCTGTGGAAGGTCCCTGTGTGCCAAGGGGTGATTTTCCTGGGAGTGCGAATAGCCCTGGGAGCTGCAGGGGAGCCGTGTCGGCAAACAGGCGGATTTGCAGGTCTACATTAGGTGCGTGCCGGCAGACCTTTGCAGGAGAAGCTGGCCAGCTGGCTTATCCTGGCAAAAGCTGTTTTGTTAGACCTGGCCGCAATGCCTAGAGCTTTGCATCAGATCTGGGCTTGTGCACTTGCCTCTTCCCCGTCCCATTTGCACGCTTTGATTTCCAAGCTGTTTTTTTGTACTGTCAGGAATTTTTTAAACCGTGTTAATTGTAGTCAGCTGCATAATGTTTGTTAGGCCTCTCCACCAAGCTCTTTAAATGAACGTCAGTGGCTGTCTTCCCTTGGACAATAATGAATGTATATATCGTAAGTGCAGACTATACAGAAAAGTGGCTAAGTCAAGGATCAGAGGGTTTTGTAAAGCCTGTTTATTTTTTTAAATAAGTTTGAGCATTTATATTTTACCACCATTTACGTGGTTTTGGGGAACCCAGATTGTGTCAAGATCTCATGCCAAAACAAGCCAAAAGTTGTTTGATTTCAACCTTTTCTTCCATGAACCATATTTTAAATGATACTTTAAATGTCATTTTAAATGTTTTATTGAAACATGTACTGATGAAGAAACAAACAAAATGTCATCTTGACAAAAGATTTATACATGAATCAGAAAGTATTTATTTCAATTTTGTACCTTTCCATTTTAATACATTATAATGTATTGACTCAACTGAGATAATATAAACAGTTCATTTTAATAACATGTTTGCAGCGTGCTGTGTCTTTTTATTCTTTCCTTTCTACTCCACACTGGACACAGAGCCTATGAAACCAAAAGCAGATCTGCAACATTTCAGATCCTGGCAATCCTGAGTTTCTTTTAAACCAGAGCAAGAGTGTGTCTTTAGCAGGATGCTCCAGGAAAAACAAATGGGCACCGGGTGAGGTGACTGAGGACCCACAGGATGAGGTGGCTGGAGAGAGTAGAAGACCTGGTGGGTAAGGAGAGTCCTGGGTTAGAGTAAACTTCCATGCAGCTGGAAATCTGTCTGCTGCTGATGGCACAACCACACCGTGACTCCTGTGTGCACCACTGCAAGGGCAGCAGTTTGCATCCTCTGGCAGTGGTGTGGTCCCCACACTGAGACTCCCAGGTGAGTCTACTCACACAAGGACTGGCTGATACCTGTCCTGTCTCTGCTCATCCCCACTCACTCAATCCGTAAGGATTGACTGTCTCCTCCACCAAACCCCCAAATTCAACTCCTATTCCTGATTTTCTTCCTTCACCTCCTTTGTCACCTCCTGCTGCTCCATGTCCCTGCCCAGGATGGCGCATAAACCCACTATACTTATGGAGGGACACATCTCTATTGCTGCCAATGAGCTGTGCTTTTGTTTCTCTGCTTCAGTTTTCTGACTTCAGTTTGTGCCTCTTACTGAGTCCCTCTCCCAACCTGCTGAAGAATCCAAACACATGTTTAGGCCGATTAATGAGAATTGACCCCTTGATCCATCCCTTTATAGAGAAAGCCGAAGTATGAAGCAGGCTATGCAAGCTGTCCTCCTTCAGACACCGGTCTATCACGCAATGAGTAACTCTTGCCTACGAGCACCAAGGATGTGCCAGTTGTGATGAGAGAAACTTGCTTGTGAGGCCTCTGTATTGGTACTGGAGGCTGGTGTTGCATGGAGAGCAAATCTGCTTGTGACCATGAGGTAAATGTTGACTACATCCTTGGCTCTAAGGCACCATCTGGCCAGGTCTACGCTACCAAACTCCCTCAGCCTCCAGAGCAGCGTGGTAACATCCAAACCACCTGTTGGGAATGGTGTATTCTAACTCTTGAGCCAAGTCCAAGGACTATTTGGGACATTTCCAGCTGACTTGGTCCAAAACTGTACTCAAGAGTGTGCTCATAAACCTGTCCAGGAGCTGTTTAATTTACTGCTATAGACATAACCAGTGTGGGACACGATGCCCGGTTGTCGGACTGCACGGCACGCTAACAACAAAGGGGAGTGGACACTCATTGCAGAGGCCCAGTGGGGTGCTGATCTCTGATGATAGCTTCTGGATATTATCAGGAAAAGCAGATAATATTACCCATGACTGAAATACATAGCTGTTCCCCTCAAGAATCTGCTGTTCTCTTCACTCTGGAGATGGTTTTTGTAGGAATATGGGAATATGAACCTGCAATTTCTCCACCCCCGTATTTCAAAGCAGAATGAAAGCTCAGTACAGACAGACTCCGGGAAGGTTCCTCCTCAAACTTGTCCAGGCCATTAAAAATAAAAACTCTTTGTGGTACCAGTTCTGTTGTCAAACACCTGACCCCGGGAGGTAGAGTGAGGACTTCTTGTACAGTGATGTCCCAAAATTGTGACCTTTTCCAGAAGGTATCAGCTTCACGTTAAGAAACTCCCTTGATACAAAGAGAGTAACTCATTCTGCCACATCTGTCATAGTTTGCAGCAGACAGGACTCCAGCGCTAGCCCTACGCATCTGTGAAGCTCCAGCATTTCATTGTGTATCAAAGAATACACAGTGGGAAGAGAGGCATCTCACACACAACAGTAGCTCAGACCAAACATCCTTCTGCTTCCCAGATGCTCTGAGCTGGATCTGAATTTCAGGACACTGCCAAACTTCACTTGGAGGGCAGGTCTGGGAAATATTGAACAGAGAAGGAAGGGAAAGGGAATGGGGGCTGTGAACCTCAATGTTACACCTAAGGGACGTCAGAGAAGAAAGCACATGGCTTATTGAGAGGCATCTGGAAGAAAATCAGGTGAGCATGGGCACTCACCACAGATAACTTCCTTTATTCTGACTCAACTTACCCTCTTTGAGCTGAGTAATTAATACGTCTCTGATAACCAGTCCAGGACAGGCATCTTCTACATTGCATCTGTTCCTCCCCAAAGGATGGGGCAGCTGCCATCTGGAAAGATGGCATGAGTTGAGGGGAGTCTTGGAGTCCACCTTCATCATGACTCTAAGAGAGAAGAATGAGTCTTACAGATTGCTCTCCCAAAAGGGGTTGCCAGGTGTGCTGGAGTCCTTTAGAGTCAGAGGAAATAGGTCACAGACAGAAACGCTATGTTCCAGGAGAAGCCAGCTTCTTCTAAGTAGAGGCATACAGGGAGACCATTTACTCTGGGGTGGATGTAAGTCAGTGCAGCATACACTGGCTGTTGTGGAGCATCTTCCTCTGCTTCCCACCAGGAAGGAGATAGGATTTTCAGCACAGGAGGAATTGTGTTGGGGATAGCATCCAAGACAAACTTTCACACCATTGTCCTATGTTTGTGTGAAGGCGTTTCCCTTTCCAACCACTGTACCCTTACCTGTTCTTTCAGGCGCAGGAAGACACAGAGATGGACCATTCCTCTCTTACCCCAGGACTAGAGGGATGATGGCCTGTGTGCTGCAGCATGTGGTGAGGGTTGGGAGCCACCAAACCACTCTCTTGGGCTTGGGTAATCAGCCCTGAGATGCAAAGAAGATCTCTTCTTAACCCTCCATGCTCTCAGCTCCCCAGATGCGTCAAAAGTGATGAGATCCCTGCACTTCTTTGCATACAGTGAAAAGTCTGACTCACAAGCATCGGGCAAATGCTTTAGCAATGTGGTCTTCGAGGCTGGGATGTGGAAGAGAAGGGAGAGAAGTGGAGTAGCATATAGGGATGAGGCTGCAGATATCCTGGGACAGTGGGAGAAACTGTGAAGGGACCTAGGGGAAGAAAAAAACAGCCAGGACACATTTGATGGTGGGAAGGGAGGCAGAAATAAATGCCAAGGGAAGAATGCCAAGGAAGTTTAGCCCACACCAGGGCCAGAGCAGACCAGCAATCCTGGAAAGATTTCTTTCACTTAGCAGGGTGGGAAAAAAACAAGTGAAGAAATTGCTTTACGCAGTTATCTTTCTTCCCAATACCCATCCCAGGACATCCTCCTGACAAAATAGGCTCCATGTTCCCTTTCATCAGTCTGTCGAGTTCCCTTTTCCCCAGCTTGCTACTAACAAACAACTTCTGGAGAGGACAACTTCAACTCAGTCTACAACCTGACTGCTTTTTGTGCTGTTCCTCATCTGACTGCAGAGGAGGCTCCTGCCACATTATAGCACAAGGTAGGTAACAGTTGTCTCCACCTAGACCAGGTTTTCAATCTGAATTTTCTGGAGACTTGCCCAGTCTTCGGTTCGATAGGAAGGTTTGGAAGTAGTTTCTTTCACAGGAGCTGAGGCATATATGCCCATTGACCCATGGTGAGGGTCAACATGGTCATACCCAACCTGCATGTTGGGACTGACTCATGACCTCTGCTAACTCCTTAGCAACAGCTGGCTTGGCTTAGTGCTAGTTGGCCTGGGTTGAAACCATGTCTAGAAACTAAGGCTAGTTTCTGGATTGAAACCAGGCAAATAAGAGTAGAGTTGCAGGGACCAGACACCAGCACCTTCATCTTCACAGAGAAGAGCGCCAGGCCATGAAATCATTGTTTAACTGAAGACCACGCATTATACAATGCCTGGCACAAGGGTGGCTTAGAGATCTTACTGTGATAAGATAAATGGTCTAGAAAACAACCCAGTAAGGAAAAAGTGAACAAATGGACTTGAGGCTGTAAAGGAGCATGAGGTGAGACAGTAGGAGAAACTTTTTCCTGGTGGATAAGGCACCACTGGGTAGGTTATGTGCATGGGAGCTGAGCATTCAAAACTGGACATGAAGAAGGGGTTAGACACACTTCAGTAGGACTGGCTTAGGTACCACTGATCCTGTCCTGACCTCTGGCAATGCCTGCTTTCTAAGTACCACTGGGAACGTAGACTCTATTCCAGGGCTTATTTAGAGGTACACCTCAATAGATTAAGCTCTGTTTTTTTCCAGCTCCTTGCCCAAAACTTAACAAAACATCTGATCATGTGTGCATGTGAATTTTACCTGTTTGTAAATCTCTCTCTCTCTCCATAGAACAAGCTGGGACCTGAGTGCTGAGTTAAAGCGAAGATTTTCTTCTCAAGCAGAGCACTTTCCCAAGTGCTTCAGAGAATGCTAAGTAAACAATGGTATTTACAAGCACTATTAGTGCTGCCATTTGTGCTAGATGTGGATTTGAATGCATCTATGGGATAAGTGTGCCATGAGACATTCCCTGGCTCATTGAACAAATGAAAGCTCCAGCCCAGCTCCTCTTTTACAAGGAGCATACGGAAATTAAAAAGTTTGCAGTGTTCGAAACAGAAATGTCCTGAACTATGTCATCTACTGAGTGTTTCCTGGCTGCTTGGGAAGCCACAAGAATGTGAGATCACTCAGTCATCTGTTTTATTGTTCCTGTTGTAGATCATAGATGCTGTGGTAGCCCAGCTTGCCACCCCATTGAGGTACGTAGCAGGGGCAGAGAATCTGTGGGCAGAGTGAGCAGAGTCATGGACTCGAGCAGCCAAATATGCTGTGAAAACCAACTGGTTTGTTGTCTTTGGGCTCCACAAAAAGCACCATGAACCTGCATTCGGTAACATTTGTAAAGAAGAATGATCACGTTAAATCAAATTGAAGGTCTACCTAGCCCAGCACATGGCCAAAAGCTGATGTGCAGGACAAAGTGTAAGACACATGGCAAGTCTGGAGTGACTTTTCTGTTTTGCACATCCCTCTGTCTGCTATAATCATGTCTTTAAGGACATCCTGAACTGGAATCAGCAGCTGGACCATTATGTTTAATGGCACCTGGTGGACCTGTCCTTCAGCAATGTGTCAGACCCCTTTTCAACCCCTGTATCCTTCCACAGTGTCCTGCAGCAATGAGTACCATAATGGAGCATAGAATCATTTCATAGAATCATAGAATCATTTAGGTTGGAAAAGACCTTTAAGATTGTCAAGTCCAGCCGTAAAAGCAGTTGTGATATGGGGGGAATGGTGGCAAACAGAAGGCTCCTGTGTCAGTGCTGCAAAGAAAAAAGCTGGTAGGTTGACAGAGGTCTTGATTCAGGCAATTTCAGTTATACCCCAACGAAGGAACGATGGGGCTGGATCTAACCTTCCCATGCAGGGAAGCACTTGGTTTATTCAGACTCATTTTGCCAAGCGTCCCT
Source organism: Phaethon aethereus (assembly GCF_964289735.1). Lineage (NCBI taxonomy): Eukaryota > Metazoa > Chordata > Aves > Phaethontiformes > Phaethontidae > Phaethon > Phaethon aethereus. Next base: position 3,204,853 of record NC_138576.1, on the reverse strand, counting down.
GGGTAGCTGAGCCTGGAGGTGCATTCCTACACTTTTACAAGGAGTCCCTCCACAGAAAAGGCACTACCACTTATTTGCTTTGGTTGACGGGCATAACTCACACTTCTCCTCTTCTCTCTGATCTGCCCAACCAGGCTGCAAACCTTGGGGACAATCCTTGTGACATTGACAAATGGTGGTTTTGGAGTTGCCTGTCCCTCTTGCTGCTCCAGAGGCAGCTGATGACCCCTGTGGCTGCCGTGGTGCTCAGCTTGCTCATGATATAGCCCACTAGTGGCAGATGCAAGGCCTGTAGGAAGATCAGCAGATGTCAGTACTTCCCCACCCTTATCGTACACTGGTCCAAAACAAGATGGCTGCATCCACATTGCTCTTGGGAATAACTCCTGGCCTTTGCTGGCTCTTGAACTGTGTTTGGGAAGATAAATGCTGGTTGTTCTGAGCCAAAACCAGGCTAAGGACCATGCTGACAATTGACCACTGGGGACAACAGCTTCCCAGAACCTGAGCCCAAGCTAGTGTAGTAGGATTGGTGCAGTCAGTAAGTCTAAATGATGTCGCAGGAAATACCCTACACACATTCCCTGCCTTGGTGAGTCTAGAGGGCCAGCTTTGTGTAGACAATCCTGTGGTCCAGGATTATGGAATTTGTTACGGATATGTAATTCAGCCATACCTGTTGAATTTGGTTTAAAACTAGAGTTGGTAATGTGGGCACTGCTGTAACCTAAGCTTCATGGATGTCTGTTTAGCTGAACTCACGGTTGCTTTTTTAACACACGCCTCCTACTGAAGATGCACCTGGACTTCATGTATCAGGACAGGCTCTGAGCATTTCAGAGGCTGTTACTGTCACTTCCCACCCTGTTTTACCTGCATTTTCCTTTCCTTGATGCTTGTCTTACCATGGGCTTCATGGGGGGATCCATTCTTCCAATCTGTGGGGAGGGATAAGAAGAGGGACTGGAAGTGAATCATACCAGTGTCCACCAGCCTAAGGCAGCTCCTGGCATTGCCCGATCAATGTCAATGGTGAGATCACAGGTCAAAGTTGCAAGTGTAGATGAGTGAAAGGAAAACCAATGTGTAATTAAAGAGCTAATGAGCCTGTGTTGGCTATTTTTAGTGCTCTTTTATTTTCCAGTGGCTGCTCAAAGAGCCCTGAAATGACAGTACGGGGTCAGCCTTGAAAGTGCAGCTACAGTTTGAAAAGTGAGCAATGTCCTTGTGAGTTTCCCTCTTTATTTCTGTTCAAAAGCCCTAAATCTAATTTGCTGTATTTACAAAGCTGAACCCTGCTGAGACTGTGAGCAATGTTGGTTCTGAAATCTTCAGAAGTAACCTCAATCCTGCCTTGAGAACTTCCAGACAACCAGGGCTAATGAATAAAACAGGCTATAAACTGGATGCATCAAAACAGTTTAAAAACTGTTGCAGATCTATTTGGGGTTTTTCACTGCTGACCCCTGTTTGCTGCTGCTGGATTTTGACTAGTCCTCAGCATATAATTTTTCATGAATAATACCTCAAACAAGCTTTACTGGGCCTGGCATTTTCTCCCTTTCATGGAAAGCAATGAACTTTCCTTGTAACCATTTGCAAATCCAGAAGTATTTGATATCTGGGGCAGGAATGCTTTATTTCAGCAGTTTCATCATTAATATTTTTTGTGGGTCCTGTTGAGCTGAGCCATTGGCGTTGCTCATGTGCTCCTCACCTACTCCTTTTCTTGCTTCCTGACCAGAGAAGCGATTCTTGTGTCTACAAATGTATCATTTACTTCTTATCTCATGTGTGTGGTAAATAACACTGCAACCTGGGTGGGAACAAATGTCTTGTGTAAATGAAATTTTGAAATTTGCTGCCTAGCTGCTTCTCAGAAAATGAACTCAACGATGGTGGAAGGGAATTAATTTTGAAATCCGAACAAGCATCTGCAGGAAATCCTTTTTTTTTTTTCCTTTCCCATCTCATTTTGAATAAAGCAAGTGAGTATTAAATGATTAAATGGGACACTATAATTTGCAGAAGAGTAAACTGCACTTTATGGAAGAGTAAATAGCACAGGATTGGTTTTGTGGTTAAGACACTGCATTGGACCTGAGGAAAGAAGCATTCTGAGAGGGCTACCTAAATTAATTCATAAAGTGATAGATATGGAGAAATGGATGAACTGGAGAAGCCTTTGGGAAGCCACCTAGCTCCTCTCCCCATTCTACGGTCAAGTCAAACAGTCCATCCATGACAAGTTTGACTATCAAGAAAGACAGTCCCACCACTGCTTAGCCAGTTCCAGGTGTTCTGGTACCCTGCGTATTCTCCAACATGCTAAATTATGTAGATTTCTGCTTGTCCAGATGGCAGTGGACAAGGAAACCAATGGCTTGCCCTCATCCCTAGCAGCCTGCACTGGAGTTCCTGTACGCTTTTCATTTCTGGAGAAAACAAGTCCAGTTCCTCCAAGCTCCTCCTCAGACTGTCTTTTCTAATCATCTGGTTGTGCCCCTTCCTCTCTTCTGTGCTTCTTATCTGGTTCATTCCTAATTTCCTTAAGTGCAGTGGCAGGTATGGGAATGGTATGACAGCTATGGCTTTTCCATCTCTGAGACAAGGAGCAATTATTCCCTTTCCTCACAGATAATGTGGTCCAGAAAGAAACTGGTCCTTTTGAACCAGCATTTTACTATAGGTTCTCATTTAATTAGTTGTGTTTTAGCCCTACTCCTTCCTTTTTTATTTTCCCCCAGTGTTAGTGCCTTCTGATCATTCGCAGTTCCCCTACATGTGCATTTCCCAGGATCAAGTCTTATCTTGCTGCCTGCTATCTCATTTTTTTCAGGCTATTCCTCCACTTCAAGTGATTGGTTGAGTTTTGATCCTGCCTTCCACAGTGCTTGCAGCCCTTCTGTGCGTAGCACATCAACAGATGGTCTGCCCCACACCAGGTTGCTCACAGAGCACCAACTAGACACATTGTGCACCCATGCTATGGGGAAGCTATCAGGAATGTAAGTCCGCATATGGGATGGTGCTGAAAGTCTTCTTAAAGACTGTTTTTTCCCTAGAAATGCTCAACCTGGGGCTCTTTGAGTTGCAGATAGTCTGTGGAAAGGCCAAGAGCAAATCCCATATGGGAGCTTTGTTGCATGATTGGCAGCAAGCTGGGGCTGCTGTGGAGGCTGCTGGGTTGTCCAAGTCCTTGGGTGTGGGAGGATGTCAGCCACCAGGATCTGACACCTTCATGTTGCCCTGGGACCTCATCATACATCCTGGGCTTCAGACCAGACTCATCCCACCATGGGGCCAGGGAACCATGAGGAGCTCCAGTCATCTGTGAATGACTCCCAAAGTTCCCCATATCCTCTTAAGGTGTGCACCACAACCTTAGTCACCAAAGCCATCTTTCTGGTCAGAGACAAAAATTAGGCTGGTTTGTTGAGAATTGTTCCCAACAAGTCATGTGGGTAGTTTTTCATCACTCCTTTGTCCTTCAGTGGTCAAATATTGAACCAATTATGTAAGAACTTCTGCAGTGTTTTCCCAGGGACTGGAGTCGAGGTAACTCATCCGTGATTCCCTGACTCCACCACTGTCCTCTTTCTCCCACGATAATGATTAGTGATTCAAAGACTGTTTCGTGACATTTCTCAAATTCCAGGCTGAGCTTTACCCAAGTTACCATCCTCCAAGTAGATATGTCAGCTCTCTCTTCTCACTCTCGAACCTGCACTGTTAAATTGCACTGAATATTCGCTCAGGATTTGGGGAAAGACTAAAACAAGAACATGCAAATCCTTCAGTCTCCTGACACTATTTTTTATTGGCTTGTTACCACCTCATCTACATTATGAGCTGGCCCAGACTGGCCTGTTCTCCTTCTACCTCTCCTGCAACATATTTTTAAAGCCTCTGCTTCCTGACAGTTGCACCCTTTCCTGCCGATTTTATCTGTAGCTGATGGTTTCCAAGGGTACATCTGTGCAAAGACTCTTGACCAGTTTGTAGATCTTACAGTCCTGCTCCATGTCTTGGTTTCCAGCTCCCTTCCCGATTTCATCTCCTCTCAGGTGAGCCTGGTCCTTAATAGTTTCTGACCTGCCTCCCTTTATCTCTTTTAAATCAAGTCCTGAGCTTCTCCCCATGTCTTTAGGATCCTCATCTTCACCCCACCCGTGGATTACACCCTGGCTTGCCCTTGGGGCCTGCTGGCTCTGACTTTTTGGCTTCCTGACCTTCTTTGGACTGGTCCACTTGGTATCCTCTGGTGCCTGGCCTCGCCCTGCCTTGATTGCAGCTCAGAGCAATGCTTCCAACCCACATTCAGCACAGCCCAGCCAGGAAATCTGATCACCAAAATATCAGTCATAATAAAAAACGCACCAAAAACTCCACCCTGTGCCCATCAACATGAGTCTAATTCCTCAGTAGCATCCAACTCTTTAATACTCCTTTATATTTTAAAATATCTCCACAAGAAATGCAAGCTGTTAGCACCTTGACTTTCACATCATGCTTGTGCCTCTACAAACCACTGCTGCCTTTTCATCTGCTCCCTACCTCCTTTCTCTGTTTGGGTAAGAAAAGCTTACAAGAAGACTTCAGTCTCACATCCCATAAAGCCCAGGCTGATGAAATAACAACAGCAATAGCAAAAATAATAAAAACATACTGTGCTCATGGAATAGACAGAAAATTATCTGGCTTTCTGTCTGCTGCCTCCTTTGCCCACACTCCCTCCAGCGTTCCCTGCCAGGCACTGCTCACTGCGGCTGAGCTCTTTGCTGGCAGCATTTCTAGGAACATCACCCCTTTGCCTTGAGCCTGTTTCGGCTCCTGCCCAGTAACTCTTGTTTGAACCCCTTGTCTCCTGGCTGCGGGCACCCGTTCTGACATCTTTTGCTCCATGGGTCAGACGTTGTTAATCTCTTGCTCCCTGCCTGGCACTTGATGGGCAGCTTCTCTGCTCCACTAATACAGCTTTAGAGCAGAGCTCACCTCTAATCCGAGTGTTCTCTCAAATCATTGTCCTAAATCAAACCTGTCTTTTCATTTTAGGATCTCCAGGCAGTCCTTGTCCCTAGTGCTTCCATCACACCTCTCCCAGGACTCACTCAATAAGCATTTCCAGTCTGGCCTCAGGCCATTATCACACAACAGGGGCTGATTTGTCTCACAAATGACCTGTTGCCCAGCCAGGACTTACATTCTATTTCTCTACTTGTTTTCCTCCTCCTTTTTTCCCCATTTCTCCCTTTTTCTTTTCCTGGCCTCCTCACCTCTCCCTCCTCACATCTCCCTTGTTGATGGGGCATTTGAACGGTGCATAGAGAGAGAAAAAAGGCTATTCTGACTGATACCGTTCCTTCTCCATTCGAACCTGGGGCAACACATTCTGATATAGGCATCTCTTGCAGGCAACCTGAACCCCACCTGTGAGTGCTTGTCTCCCCATCAACTCCAAGGGGGTTGTAACACCTTCATGGATCCCACCCCACTGTCCTCAGGTAGCAAGACTGGTGTAGAGCTGTATGTGGCATTAGCCCATCGCTGGTACTCACAGCTGCCCTCCTGCGGGGAAACGTAACTCCCTTCCCCACTCCCAGGTCTACCCTGGGTGCAATGGTACCAGCAAGGTGGGAATCAGGCTCAGATGCGCTTGCAACCCTCCTCCATTCATCTGCTGCTAAATTTCTCCGCATTGTTGGCTCTGTTCATCCCAGCTGGATCTCTCCCTAAGAGCCAGACACTCCAACCTGTGAGTGGGATCAAAGGAATTCCCCAAAGCCTGTGGGGACTCTGGAGCTGATGCTGACAGCACAGCGCAGGCTGCAGCCATGGTGAGATCGATAACAATGTGCCAGGAGGAAAATACCCTGCTCAAATCTCTGAGCCCTAAATGATCTTTGCAGTGCTGGCTGTCAGGAAACACCTCTTTTCAAGTAAGACCCTTGGGAGGAATCACTAGAGAACTCTGAACGTAATGCCCACCAGGCATCTTTATCACTTCATTTTTCAGAGAAGAGCTACATTTCAACCATCCAAGCACACTGGAAATAGGATTTCAGGCTATATTCTTAGTGGGCTATAATCACCCATATCAGCTGTTCTTTCTCTTGGAAAAAAATACATATACAAACATACATAGATAGGCATACATAGATTTTTCTTTCCTGTGACACCAGCTTTTATTCAGGTGTGTAACTGTGAAATACCGTAATTCCCCTGGATGGAACTTTCCCTTTTTCTGCGTATTGCCCAATTTCACTGCCCCTGTATAGATTCATGTACTTAAATGTTTTTAGCATCAGCTCTTTAAACTACTAGTTTGCAAGAACTGTGTCTACATCTACGTAAAATAATTTGGACCTTGACCTCAAGCCTACTGTTAAACAAATACAATCAGCAATAATTAAAGCAGGTATGATCTCATTTGTGTTTTGAGCTGTGATTCTTTGCAAGCAGGGGAATAAGACGGCTTTGGAAGTAGGAGTGCTCTGATGCAGTCGAATATTATGTTTCGAAAACAAACAAGAAAAAAATCTCAACCTCAAGGCATCATCTAACAGAAATTACTTCCAATCTTCCACCTTCAGTGATGTCTTTGTAGCACAGGGAAGCTGACTCAAACATGTGTAATGCTGCTACCTATTGGAGCCATCAAATATTACACTCAATTCTCAGGTAAAGACTTAAGACCTCTCCAGAATCAAAAATGGAAGCGGAACTTGCCTGGTGTGAAACAGCTCATGCAAGTTAGCGACCATTCAAACACATAATGCATGGATGACACTACAATTTAATTGATATAATAGAGTCCTCAGAGGGATAATCCATAGAAATAGCTATTACTGCCAGGAGCAGGAGAACTTTGTTCAAGTAGAAGGATGACGGAGGGGAGGATACATCACCTCCTATTTCAGATCCAGATGACAGCAAAGAGTGGCCACTGCTGAGAATCCCTGGGTGGTGATGAAAGGGGAAGAGGACTCTGGTGGGTGACCTGTGAGCATTAGGAAGCAGACGGGGTGTCATGTTGAGAACTACCAGAATCATAGAGCTGGTGGTGACATGAAAGTTCAACTGGCCTGTCCTTCCTTAGGAAGGGAGTAGGGCTGATGGGATTCAGCTAGAACTATCCAGAGAATCAGCTGCGTATCTAAACACCCTCTGGGTTAGACGAAAAATGCGCACCAGGAATCCAGGTTACAAGCCTGCTGTGTACACAGTTAAGGGAGGTGGGGTGGACCCTGTCCTAGGCTGTCTGAGCAGGTCTCTGCTGTGTATGAATTTTCGTAGGACAGGAAGAAAGAAAACAAAAAGAAGGCTCTTCTAGGGTTGATTCTGATCTCCAGGGATTCCCTCCTGGAAGAAAACATTAAGTGAAAGCTTGAAAGCTGCTACATACCTGGTTATTTCCAGGTGCAAATGATGGTTCCTCTTCCTAGGGCAGGAGAGCAAAGGAGCCAAAAAACATTGACCAATTCCAGATACACCTCAGTAGGCTCACAGAATGACCATGCAGTCTCTTAGGAACCTGGTTTATCAATTAAAGAGAGTCAGTCTTTAATTGAGAGCAGCCCTGCCAAGAAGGACTTGGGGGTTCTGGTGGGTGAAAAGCTGGACAGGAGCCGGCAATGTGCGCTCGCAGCCCAGAAGGCCAACCATGTCCTGGGCTGCCCCCAAAGCCGCGTGGCCAGCAGGGCGAGGGAGGGGATTCTGCCCCTCTGCCCCGCTCTGGGGAGACCCCCCTGCAGTGCTGCGTCCAGCTCTGGAGCCCTCGGCACAGGAGAGACATGGACCTGTTGGAGCGGGGCCAGAGGAGGCCCCAGCAATGCTCCAAGGGCTGGAACAGCTCTGCTGGGAGGACAGGCTGGGAGAGCTGGGGGGGCTCAGCCTGGAGCAGAGAAGGCTCCAGGGAGACCTTACTACAGCTGCCAGGGCTTAAAGGGGTCTTATAAGAATGATGGGGACAGACTGTTTAGCAGGGCCTGTTGAGACAGGACAAGGCAGAATGGTTTTAAACTAAAAGAGGGTAGGTTCAGACTATATATAAGGAAGAGGTTTTTGGCAACGAAGGTGTTGAACCCGTGGCCCAGGTTGCCCAGAGAGGTGGTCGATGCCCCATCCCTGGAAACACCCCAGGTCAGGTTGGACGGGGCTCTGAGCAACCTGCTCTAGTTGAAGATGTCCCTGCTCACTGCAGAGGGGTTGGACCAGATGGCCTTTAAATGCCCCTTCCAACCCAAACTATTCTATGATTCTATGACTATACGATTCCTTATCTAACATTAGTAAGTGCATGAGTGCATAAGACCCAGCTGCAAGCCAGCACACAAGAAGTAGATGTAGGCCTAACTTCTGCAGAGCCCATACAGACATATAGTATGAGCATGAGATAAAATGAACAAAGTTAAGGCATTGAGTGAGATACAACCTGCAGCTGCAAAGCTTTATATAGGGCAGCAGGCATAAGAGCAAATGCAAGGCTGATCCGCTACACAGAAGAGGAAGCAGGGCATTATTCATCAATTCAGTCTTCATTAGAAGTATTAGATGCAATCAAGTAGCTAACACAATTAATGACAGAGGCAAAGGGAAAAGCTCTCTCTCCCAGGTAGTGAAGGACTGGAAAGTATTTATTTCTTTTCATGTCAGTCAAGCCTGATGAATGTGACCTGAAAGCACACAGAGAAATGGCCAAAAAAGTCTGGTGACAACACACACTGTGAGAATTTCTGATGGCTGGATGTGGGCTTAGAAGACAACAGAAGGACCAGCTTGATACTCCTCTTTAAAGGATGAAGTGGAGCAGACAGCTTAATAGGAACTGAATATAAACTATTTAAAAGCATCAACAAGCTATTTTCTCTTTTTATAATTTGCCAACAACGTATCAATCTAACTTTGCTGACTGACAGATTGGCTCTTACAGAGGAAAAGACATGCTTATCGTTTGTTTTCTTTGTCTATAAAGTCTTTAGAAACCGTCTTGCACACTGATCTCATGAGCAAACAGGGAAATGTAATCTAAATCAAAAAGCACAGAAACAAAGCAGTTTGAAAAGCTGAACTGGGGGAGCTGTAATCCAGTTGTCATCCAAATAGAAGTATGGATGAAGAGAGTGGTGGGCAATCTGTTCTGATCCTGGTAGGTCTCAATACTGCCATTAATGACTTAAGGTATAGAGTACACTTATGACAATTGCAGGCGACTCCAAGCTGGGAAAGAGACAGCAGAGACACCGGAGGTCTGCAATTCAGACCAACACAACAAAATGGAAACACCGAAGTATTGATTCCGTAAGGGCAAAAAACAGGATTAACACAGTGCACGAACACAAAACACAGAACCTCTTGTATAGCACTTCTCTGAAAGGGATAGGGAGGTTAGAGAACAAAACATTACACTCAGACGCAAAATGTAACCAGAGAGGAGACAAAGGAAGCTGCCTACTACTCCAGTTAAGTGCTCTGAAGAAGTCAGTAGCATCACATTTTGGGTGTTGAATTTCAAACAAAAAAACTGAAAAGTGGCTAAAAACCAGAAAACATGGATGACTGGGGGCTCCAAAATGTGACCTGCAAGAAAAGACTGCTAAATAGAGGTAGTTAGAGCCAGCAAGTAAAGATCAACAAGGTGTTGCACTCGGTCTTCAAATACATAAATTCTCTTGCAGAAAGGAAAAAGTATTTTTTCCACATCTAAGGTGGGTAAGACAAGAAGAAATGAGCTGATATTATTGGAAGGAAGCTCTGAGTTCATCACAGAATCTTTAAAAACCTTGAAGAGGAGAATAAAGACATAATTTGCCTGAGGAGGCTTCAAGTTGCTGCTGTTAAGACATCTTTGACCGGTTACATACCAATAGCTGTCCTGGGACACAATCACAGGTTCAGCTGTGTTAACAAGAAGATAGAGAGAGGATGGGGCACAAAGCATGCGGGGATCCCCCCACCGCCCACCACTCTTCCCTCCCGCGACGGGCACACATTTAGGTAAGCTCAGGAACGAACTTTCGCCCGAGAATTCAGACTGCCCGTGCCCCTTTATTTTTAACCACACACCCCGAGGCCACAGCGAGCGCCGCTCATCCCATTCCCCCCAACCCGCTCACAACGGGCTCTGCCTGTGCAGACCGTGAAACGCCACGAGGGGGCCGAGCTCGGCCTGTGCGGGCAGCTAAACACCCTAAGGAGCCCCACTACCCGCTCACAGCGGCTTTAATAACTCCAGGGCAGCACTGAGCCGCCTGGAATAAGCCACAGCACAGGCCCGACAGCGGCCGCGTCCTCTCTGTGGAGACAGCTGCCGCCCCTCCGGCGCGCGCGCTTTTCAGCTGCCTGCGAAAGTGCCTGTCCAATAGCCGCCGGGAAACGCTTGAGAACAGCCGATATACAACACAACACGTCTTTTGAGTGCTTTAGTAGAATTTTAGCAGGTTTACACCCTCTGTTTACACTCGGGTGGCCGCTGCACTCTCTTGCTTCGAGACTTTTTTAATCAGGCATTACTCAAACCGCCTTTTTCTGCGCCCGAGGTCACAAAAGTCCCTCTCGGGGATGGGGGGCCGGCGGCGTTCTGTCGCCAACGCGCCGCGGAGGGCGAGAGGCCCCCAAGATGGCGATGCTGGCGGAGCGTGAGTGCTGTTCCCGCGGGGAGGAACCGTGCTGGCGGGGCTCGGGGCGATCCCCTGAGAGCGGGGTGGGTTGGGGAAAGAGCCGTTATCCTGGGCGCTACCCCTGGCCGTCCCCACCGCCCTCGGTGATGGGCCGGGACCGCGCTGTCCCTCCCGAGGGTGGCGGGCTGGACGCTGGCCGGGTTCCCGCAGGCCCCACGGTGACTGGGTATGGGTCTCCGAGGCTCTGTCGCTTCCCGGCCTGGGGTGGGACGCGTACAAGATCGGAGGGGATGTCTGCCCCTTTAGGGCCGGCATTTCCTTTCAGCGCCTCGGTGCCATTTCTGTGGCGGTGTTGGAGAGCAGATACCCTGAAGCCGGGGCTGTGCTGGGGTGCCCACTGCTGTGTGGCAGCCAGGCAGGACTCGGGGGAGCTGTGTGTATGTAAGCATTGGTCTTTTGATCGCACCCAGGGTTAGCGGTTGAGCTTAGCTCGTCCTCTTGCCTGTACAGGGAACTTCAGACATCAGCAACGTTCTGGGCTGGGAAAGGTGAGAGTGGGATGTAAGGGATTTTAGACAGGTGCTTCAGAAAAAAGCAAGTAAATCCACTGAACTGATCGGGAAAACTCAGGGTAAGGCCATGTGGTTGTCTTATGCCTTTTGTGTAAGGGTATTGCTGAGTGAATCGTTTCTGAATGTTTTATTTTATTTCACCTTTTCCTGATATTGGAATCAAACAGAGCTTTGCTTTTAACTCTGAGGTGATTGAGCACTTGGGGTCCCCATATCTAAAACAATTGATTAAAACGATGGATGAGTATCCTGACTGATAGCTCTTTCTCAGGTAAAGCTCTTCAGGGACAGAAGTCTCTTGGGGCTGACCAAAGTGGGAACTAAAACCTTTTGCTGCCTTCTCTTCCAAATTGAAGATGCATTTCTGTAGCCTTTTCTAGTAAATTTAAAACTGTATATGGGTAGAAAGACTAAATTTCTCAACTGTATATTTTTATGTAACAGGACTAATATACTTGTGTATGATTATTGCTAATGTCCTTAAGGGGTTTCAGTAAGCTTGCTGGTGTCAGGACACCCTTAACATGAGAGCACAAAATTTAAAGAATTTGTTTACTTGTCTGCAGGAAAGATAGACTTAACGACTAATTAGAAAATATAGTTTCCAGTGGGAAATACAGGTGTGAATTGAGGAAAACAAAATTGCATTTCCATATGTAACTTTCTAAGTATTTTACATGTAAACTTTCTTCATACAATTTTTTCATAGTGTGTTGATTATTTTAATTGAACACTGCAAATTTCAATAATCATAGAATAGTTTGGGTGGGAAGGGACCCTTAAAGGCCATCTAGTCCCACTCCTTCAGTGAGCAGGGACATCTTCAACTACAGCAGGTTGCTCAGAGCCCTGTCCAACCTGACCTGGGATGTTTCCAGGGATGGGGCATCGACCACTTCTCTGGGCAACCCATACCAGTGTGCTCATGTAGTATTAACTACATACTACTTCGATACTTCTGTATGTAGTGAATTCTAAAAATCAGATACCTTAAAAAACAAATCTAGTTGCTGAGAGCCACCTTTGTGGAGTTCTATGCCTTTGTTCATTACCTTCAACTGCAGTTATAATTGTGAAGCCGTGTTACACACGTGCATTTTTGTTTGCAGTTCTGGATCAAATTCTGATGATCTTCTTAATCTTCATCCTAAAAAAGAGTTGGGGATGGGGACTGAATTGGTTTTACTACAGCTGTGAAAGCACATGCATTTCAGAGACTTAAAATAATTTTTTATTGGTACCCAGTGGCAGAATAAGGAGAAGCAAGTACAGATTGAAACACAAGAAGTTCCTTCCTTTTTTTTATTGTGAGAGTGGCCAAACACTGGAACAAATTGTTCAGAGAAGCTATGGAGTATCAGTCTGTGGAGGTATTCAGAACCAGACTGGACATAGTCCTGGACAACCTGCAGGGGGATGAAGTAGATGATCTCAAGAGGTCCTTCCAACTTTTGTGGTGCTGTGAATTAAACTGAGAAAGGACACACTTGATCATTCTGTGCTTGTGCAGCATGTAAAAATGCATCAGTAGCAGAAATGGCCAAAGAATTAGCTTTTATTTTTCACTTATTTTTAACTCTAACTTTTAATAAACTGATTAACTGCCTATCATAGTGGTGCTCATTGGGGAAAAAAATTTTAAGTTAATGGTGGATTTTGTAGCTTGGATCAAAAATAAAATCCCTTCTGTGGGCAGTGTATTTTTTTTCCGTTCAATTGAGAAATTTAACTTGTTTAGTATTATAAATGTTATCATCATATATGGGCACACAGCAGGGGTTTGGATGGGAACTGATAGGGAACTTTCAGAAATTATAGTTATGCACATGCTCCAGGCACAGAATTAGTCTTGGTCAAAGGGTTTAGTAATGGATTTTTTTCAAACCGTAGGGTACCCAAGTGAAGTATCTGAAGAAATGACACTTTTCTCCACTGGATGGTGCTGCTTGCTCAGACTTACATTACTATCTCTAGCATCATTTTATGAACAGCCCAGAAGTTTGGTGTTAACTTCTGAGCTGAATTTTTTAGCTGGAAGATAGTATATTGTTTCCTTTCTTGCTCTTAAAACATTGGTGAACAAATATTTCTCATAAATTGTTGACTAAACAGGGTTTTTTTGTTGTTTGTTTGGAGAGGAGAGATGGTTTTATGGTTGTTTTATGTGGCTTGAAGTGGTTTCTGGCTTTCTTAAATACTTCTCTAAAGATGTAAGCAAGTTTTTTTATTTTCTTGTGTCTAGCTTGCCATATTTGAAAATAAGAGCATGTTAACCTGGCAGAAATGTGGGAATTAATCCTATAACAGTAGTTAAGAGGTTTGAAATACTTGGATTAAAAGTGCCAGGAAGGGGAAGGTCTCTTAAAATTTCAAGCTTGACAAATCTCTGTATTAGGTGCTTTTGTGTTTTGATAGCAGGGTCCTCCTGGAAGTAAAACATCTTACGGCTTCTCTACAGAGAGATATTCAGGAAAATTAATAGAAATCAACTTTTACAGTGGATTAGTTGAACTACATCAAACAACTCAGTTTGGAAGTGAATTTAAATTCACACATTCAGTTGACATGGATTACCTCCACTGCGTAGACAAATCCTTAGATACATATGGTGGCTTTACAACCGTAAGAATTGCATTGAGTTTAATTTCTTGGGATTTGCAGAGTCACCACCTGAGGATCTAGTTACAGAGAACATAACAGAATATGGGCATACTTAAAATGGTGTTATAGTTAGATTTAAAAAAGGCATTGAACTTTTTTTGGTGACTGAGTGAGGGAAAGTTGACATTAATCAAGAGATTTTAAAGAAAGGGACAAATTATGAAAAATTATTGAAAAGGAGGACTGCTGCTTGGCTGGGCAGCATAACCTCTTAAATTGCTTCTTTTTATTGTCTTTCTTTTTATGTTGTTTGTTTCACAGTCAGCTATGGGTGAAAGCAACAGCCAAGGTGTTCCGTGTTTTTATAGGACTTAGCTTTTGCTGCCAGCTTGATAGCTTTTTAATTCATTCCTCCCACAAACCACTGGAAACCTGGGTCCTTAGCGATCATTTGCATCTTGGGTGAGGGGAGATGACAAAGCCTGTTAATTGTCGCAGATTCCTAGCTTGATGTTTCAAACACTGCAGTATATGAGTGAAGTGAGCCACCTCATTAAGGGAGCCAGACTTTTTTCTTCTCAGTGGGGCAGCAGGGAACCCTAATTTGCTTGGGCGTTTAAAATCACAGTCCACAGTGGTGCTTTATCATCCTTTGTTAGCAGCACAAGGCAAAGCTTGTAGTAGATTCTTCTCTGAAGGCTGCCTTTTGGAAATAAATTGTTGTTTTCCTGTAGAGAAGTGAACTAAGTGAAGGCTGTGTCGATTGCTCCCACAGCACTCGGTCATTTAACCTACTGTAAAATCTGGTTTGTGGACTGTTTGGGGTTTTATGAAATTCTTTATCAGACTATTACTTTTTATGGAGCTGCCACGTAGCACCTATTTTGAGCTTCAAAGATTCGGAAGTATGTTAAAAAAAACCCACCATCATGCATTTTGACAGTACTAGTTCTTCTTTAAGAACGGAACAAAACTGGGCAAAAATGAATCAAACATCCCTGTAATATTCTGTCCCTCTGGCCCAAATCCTAAGTGTTGCGTTTTAGGGAAGGATGACTTCCTGATTATGTTGAAAGCACCTCAGTGGACTTGGCTTCTCACTGACTTTGTATGGCCTTGGGTTAATTGGTCAGTTTTGATCCACCATTTCCCATTGTGTTTAATGAAGTTTGTAATCTTCCTGTCTCCCATTCTTTGTTTGTCTTGTTTATTTAGGTTGTCTTCCTGCATATGTTTAGGTGCACACACTTAAAGTGACTGGTTAACTGTGCTAGCTTTTCTTCCTTGATTTCAATGAAACTATTCCTGATGATAGAGACAAGCTCACGCATGTGGGCCTGAGGGACTGTAGTTTCTTTAGCAGTATGCACAGGACAAAGGAGCCTTGATTCTCGTTTGTATCTCTTAACACCTGCAATAATTTCCGGTGACTTTTCAGTTTCTGAATAAACCATTTTCTGGCGAATCCAAAAGCTGAAATCCCACTGGTTTGTGTTCTGTAATTCAGTTTCTCTGGTCACTTATATTTGATTTTTGACTGGACTTTTGTTATGAAGGCAAATATTAGAACTTCTGTGTTCTGGTTAAAAGGAAAACTGGCCAGTGGATATTGTCCACAACTGGGAAAGCCAGCACTGAAGTTTCAGCCCCTATAGATTTCATGTTGAAGCCAGATACAAAACAAAATTGGAATAAATACGGAATTTAGGTCTGTACACTTAAGTGGTAATCCTTAAAGCCTTCCCTGAATTTCAGCCCATCTGTAGGGATGAAAACTTTCATAGCAATTTTACTTTGGCATTCTTCATATTAATAATTAAAATTTTCATTGGACTTTTTTTGCAGTGTAAGGTTTAGTAAAATTAAATCCCCAGAACATGTTTGATTTGGCACAGGTTCTGTTCTTTTGCAGTGAAGAGCTTTTCTGGAAGTGATAAAATACCAAGAACACTGTGGAAATGTAAATAGAACCTGTTTGAATTTTTTCTTCCTGCTCTAGCCCGTAGAAGGCAGAAGTGGTCTGTGGATCCACGAAATAGCGCTTGGAGTAAAGATGAATCTAAATTTGGCCAGAAGATGCTGGAAAAGATGGGCTGGTCCAAAGGAAAGGTATGATCTAAAGGAGAATTTGTCTTGCTGAAAGGTGGGTGACTTCCAGGGACTCTTGATTTCAGTATTTTAAACAGCCATGTTCTTTCTATTGATTTATTCTTTTAAGTGCGCAGAGAATTTGAGCAATGTCAGATTTCTACAGTTTGTTACAAAGGTAATTGGTTGCTTGTGCCTATCCTGCTTTCCAGTTTTTCTTCCCTCTCTTTGACAAGGTCATGTCCCCAGGTAAGAGCAGGAGTTGGCACCTTAAATCAGGTGGTGGTTAAAGGCTTCAAGTTGCCTTTATGCCCTCAGTTCTCTCTCTGGCTTTTGTTACTGTTTAGAGCAGCTTCAGGACCTGCTTTAATCTTTTACCTGTTTTTAGAGGTTCCTTCTGATCTGTGCCTTGAATGGCCAAAATGCAGCATTATGTGAGCTGTATTCCTTCCAACTTCCAGCCTGTACCTGTGGGGTAAGGTGACTGGTTTCTGGTGCTAAGAATAATGTCTAGGTCAGTGCAGACAGCTGTGGACTTCTCAGTTGCACCTTAAAGAAGTTTAACTTCCACAAAGGTGCCTCAGCAAAGCTGAGATTTGGGCCTGCATGTCAGCATGTTTAATGAAATGAATGCAGGCAAAACTCCCACAGTATCTATTTAATTCTTCTCCTAGATTTTCTCTCACAGCCTTTTTTTGAAAGGAATAAAATTAGGATCATTCTGAATTCTGTGACTGTATTAAAACTTAGAAAAATAAGCCTACTTTTGGATTTCTCCATGTAGCCTACTGTTGCCTCAGTTGTCTTAGTACATATAAATCTGGTTTCTAACTGCCTCTCATTTCATGAACAAGCAGTGGTACTTGATTAAACAACTGCTGAAGTTAAGGAACTGGCATGGGTTTCACTAGGCTTTAGACCAGACTGTTAAGAGTATGAAGCTTGAGTACTGTCTTTTTATGTAAATTGTATGCATAGGTGATTTATGTGTGTAAGATTAAAATAGATACGTAAACCAGAGTAGAAAAAATGCTGTTAAGTGTTCCGATTGTGTTTTAGGCAGCAGCTTCTCTGACCACAGATAACGCCTTTGCTGTTACGAACACTGTTTGTTCCACGGTGTGAAAGGAAGGCCTCATGTTGTTTTCTGTCTGTCACTCCTCCCATCTTCTTCACAACAATAAGTTTCCTACGTGAGCTACCAGATCTTCCTTTACAACAGTTACAGTTGCATGAGAAGGATTCATCTCTCCATTCCACTACAACTTCAGACAAATGGAACCTTAGCTTGATCAAATTAATGGGCAAAAGCCCATCTGTGCAGTGAAATTAAGCTGCTTACACTAGTCCTGTTACTAGTTGTATTGGAATTGGGTCACGGCAGGATGTATAGCCAAGTGTCCTGCCTATAGAGTCATAGAATAGTTTTTACGTCCATAGTTCTTGCTTACTTACATACTTTTTGATTAGCAGAAGTTTCAAGGTACATTTTCCACCCCTGACCAAATAAACTCTATGGGATTTACAGTAGCAACAGCCTTTTTCAAATATGCCTCATCACTTCGAATAGTAAATATGGCCAGGATCTGTCCATAGGGCTTCCCTCCCTTATTCCACCACATATGTGTTTATTACAGCCATACACTTAGCTGGTGATTTGTTACTGATGACAGATTAGTGAAAAAGCAGGTATATACCAGGACTAAAGTTTTAAACCAAATGCTCTGTCTTTTTTTTTTTTTTTCCCCTCTGATCATACAATTAAGGCAGGTAATACTGGGCCTAAAGGTTGCTTCCCAGATTTGAATGATAAGTGGTTTTTAGGATAGACAAACCCAGCATTTGTTTGCTCTAATATCTTCATCAGCGTATTAGTGTGAATGAGATGGAAGAAGTTCTTAATGTCCTGCTAGCTCCATCTGACCCTTCCCCTCCTGCTTCCCCCCTATATAACTTCGTTCTGTATTGTACATTCTATGTGGTATCTGTCTTACAGCCGTTACAGCTGCCTTCCCAATGACGGAGGTATTTTTTGTGAGAGGCATGTTCTTTTTATGTAGTGTCTTGTTTTAAAATTGTAAACACTTTGGACTTGCCTAGGAATGTCAGGTGGCTTCCTGATTAATCACCTAACTACTTAATGTTGTTGCTATTTTAGTGTTTATAATACTTCGCTGGAGGCTTAAGTAGTAAATTAAAAAAACTTAGTATCTTGTGTGTACTAATGCCTGTGAATGAATTCAGTTACAGGCAAGCAAATAAATAGTTGTGATTTCTTGCTGTATTTCATTGCAAACTATCTTATAGTACAAAAGCTCTAGATGCTTAGTCACCACTGTAAAACCCTCATATTTTTACTCTTAAATCCTCCTTAGGGTCTTGGGGCTCAGGAACAAGGAAATACAGAACATATCAAGGTTCAGGTGAAAAACAACATGCTGGGGTTAGGAGCAACCATCAATTACGAGGTGAGCGCTAGACCCAGGTAAGGAAATGGCTTCCATTCCCGCTAAAGCACAGTCTTTGTAATGGGACGTTAGTGAAATCTGTTGTCAGATCTGGTGGCAGCATGTACCTACGCAAACGTCTCTGCAGAAACTCTTGACCTGGAGTTTAGTTCTGTTTTGTTGGGTGTTTTAGGGAGTAAGTACCTGCTTGGAAAAGTTAGTGAATTCTGGGAGCAGGCTGTTCAGAGATTTTTTTGCTTCCAAGCAAATCACTGAAATACTTGCTTTCTCTGTGTCTTCTGGCCTGTGTAGCTTCATGCCTTCTGTCGCTTTTCCTGATGCTGTCACCTTTCTGACTGTAGTTCAGATACATAGGCAGAGCAGAACATGGTCCTAAAGGAGCTTGTCTCATAATCACATCTTAAGTAATTTTGTTTTTGGAAAAAATCACACTAGTATTTCCTGCTTACTTTTGAAAACATCTTGCGCAGACAGGGGACATGCAGAGCCAGCAGCAGCTCAGTATTGTTTAAGGACTCACAAAAGCTACCCTAATCATTTCTGCACTTTGGAGTGTCTGTAGCGAGCTGTTCTTAGCGTTGCTACCTGTGGAGTTCCTGAGGGTCCCTCCCACCAACAAGGATTGAGTATATACAATTAAGTGACTTAGACTGCAGAGTCTTAATATATGTTTTAACAAAGCTTCTGTTAGTTCTGAAGACTTTTACCTTGTATTCATGTGGGTGATATCTACAGGACAACTGGATTGCTCATCAGGATGACTTCAACCAGCTTCTGGCTGAACTGAATGATTGCCATGGACAGGGTGAAACAGGTAGGTTCATGCTTTGCTCAGTCAGATGCTGGAAGCTTAGCAGAGTTTCCATTCTTTGTCTTAAAAGGCTAGCTGAGGCCCAATCCTTTGGGCTGCTAATAGTCTTCCTGCTGAGGTTGACAACTTCCCCTTCTCCCCCAAAGTCAGTGGGAGCTGAAGAATGTGTTGCCATCCATGACCATGCTCAAGCTTGTCTGCTTGGATATGTAGGTCTCAGTGGATCAGTTTTGCTCTCAGTCAGGCCTCTATTAAAGGCTTTTTGCTGGGGAAAGCAAACATAAAATTCTGAACTCGTTCATTTTATCCAGGGCCACAACCTGGGGGACCTTTTGCTGGGATGTACTATAGCAGCACTTTTTTCTTTATAAAGCAACCAGAGCCAGTATGAAGGCTCACAACACACTCACCATTGCAGCGTGTTTGCCTTCCTTTTACTAATGAGCTGTCACACCTAGCTTCCATGCTCTGGTGGTTTCTTAAATACCTACTTTTCCTGTCCTCAGAGAGCTGCTTCTTAGCTTTTGACTCAGAGTTATGCATCTCTGTTTTGAGTGTGGTATAATGTGATTTTTGCAGCTCTGAGGTAGAGCACACAAGTGGGGAAATTACACAACTCTCTCAAGAGGGCTATTTATAAAGTCTTTTAATTTTGAAAAGCTTTGTACAATTTGACCTTGGTTTGTAAAAACGAAGTTACGCACAACTGGTGGGCGTGAGCTTACAGAAAGAACTCTACACATCAAATGTTTTACCATCTCTCCTTTAGTTAGACTCGAGTTTAAACTCCAATTATATATCTAAACAACTCTCTGTGGAGTGTTGTTAAACCAAGGGCTTCTTTTTGGACACAGCAGCCTGTCCACATGCTGCTAAGTGGCAGAATTGCCAGCTTAGTGAATTTAGCAACTGTTCATTCATTCATTCTTAACATTTGAGCACAGAAGGTTTTCTAGGAGGGGAGAGATAGAAAGAGGAGGAAAATCAGTTAGCAAGAAAGATCTTGGTTTCTAATCTTGGAGAACTAGGATTAAAATTCTGAATCTGATAGAGTTTTTTTTAATTCTGTGTAAGTTATCCTTGTGCACTGGAGCCCTAATCATGGTTTGAGGCCACACAGTGCTAGGTGCTGTAGTTAAAGTCCTCAAGAGGTAGAATAGCATATCGTAGGGAAATTCCAAAAGTTCCTTTCTACCTTTATAACTAAATCCTACCCAAGTTCCAACTTGAGCCATGGGAAGATCAGTTAGGTGTAACTGGTGGGAAACCTGCAACCTGATGAGCAGAGAGCTGAAATGACTTGCCCAAGGACACAATGAGTCAGCAGAGAGGCAGGTTCATTGAGCAAGGCTGTCTTGTTCCTAAATCTGTGCAGTATTCCCTGGATCATCTGTACGTATGCAAAGTGGCCCCTGAAAACCATATTTCTCCCAGTTTTATTCAGTTATTTTTATGTGGTCTTTTTAGGAGCTGGGACAAGAGTTTTCAATCACTGAGGACAAATTCGGGTGCATGTTGAAAATTCCTGGTCAGAATCACGTTTTGTAATTTGCAGACTGGAAACATTGCCCTGAAACTTGTTTTTTTGGCAATTGTTTAAGCTGGCAAAACTCATCCAGATAACTCTGCCTGCAGCTGTGCTACAGGATCAAATGTTACATTATTGGCCATCATCCAGTTTCAAATTGCATTAAAAGTCAGCTGAAAAACTTCATTGTTCTTAAATAACTGGTGTAGTTGCCAGAGTTGGATTGCAATTAGAGATCGGGAAGGAAGGGCCCCGTGGTGGTTAGTATGCCAACATTCAAATACCCTTGATGTATAGTTTTAGCTTTTTTCTTTTTTTTTTTTTTCTAGCTGAGCACCTAGTGAGGAGTTTTGATTCCTGGCTGTTTACCTGAGATACTAAGTGATGATGACTTTGTTCCTTTCCCATTTGTAAAATGGGGCAACAACACACTGGCCGTCTCTGTAATGTGCTTTGGAATATTCATCTGTATCAGATTTGCTATAGAAATGACACTTGGCTTTATTACTATGACTAAATTGCTTTCAAAACCACATTCATATTCCTGCAGTGCTTGCTCAGTTTGTCAGAGGATTTACCAGGCACAGGGATGTACCTGCCTGTCCATTGCAAGTGCCAGCACGTTTCCGTAGTGAAATTCCTCCTTGAAGGCACAAGGCGGTGCTGCTGCCCCTTTCGCTGTAAGAATAAAGTGGAGGAGGAAGCCCTGTGGAAATCCTTTGCTGTGTAATATTCTCTTCCGTACAAGTGGGTCGGAGAGCAGACTCAAAGTGCCTCATCTCTGGTCGGGCTATTTTAGTTCTGATGCTTACTTTCCCCATAGACCCTTTTTATTGAGGATTTTCGAGTTGACTGCAAACTCTGTCTAAAACTGTGTTTGGTAGTCCTTCCTCTTCTTACTAGGGCTTAGTGTGTAAATGGAGGAGTAGATCTCAGACTGCTTTCTGGTAGTCAGCTCTCCCACTGCAGGCTGTGGATTTCATTTTTAGGTCAATGACTCTATCATCAAGTGTCGTTACCTACAGTAAAGTGCTTTAATTCCAATGTCAGAAAAGCTTGGTCTGCAGAGCTTTCAGGGGTGGGATCATATCAAAAAGGTGACTCAGCTTGGCCGTCAGGGTATGGGTTGATTTCCCTACCTGTCCCAGTTGCCACTGGGAGGAAAAAAGCCATCTCACCAGAGTAGCCTTTTCTGGAGTTACAGAGCGGAGAATCCTGTGGTGCCTATTTCTTTTCAGGACAGGACTAATAAAGTAGTTATTAACCGGACAGCGGGTTACCTTCTTCTGAGAATTTCTTGTAAATTCGTAGTCTCTGTGGATGCAGAGAGTATGTCTGTACCAATAAAATAGCTTGCCACGACACAGGAGCTTGGTATCTTTACTGTTACATAGTTAAGACTTCACATCGTTTTGACCTATGCAATCTAACATTCTCCCCAACAGTTCCTGAGTGAGTTTGGGACTTAGCCAACCCCGGAGACCATTCCCAGTGGACAGTTTAGATGCAGCCCCTTTTCTGGAAGCTAGGAAAATTAAATAATATGGATGTGGCAATTTTTTCTAGCTGACCTCAGGGACAGAAAAGCTCTGTGCCACCGTTTAATTTCCTTACACAGATGTACCTTGTGTAGCATTAGAAGTGGAAAGCCTGTTTGTGTGATTCCCGCCACCCCCCCCTTTTTCTTTCTGCCTAGTCAGGTTCAGTATTTTATTTGGTACTATTTCTTACATCTTTCTCAGACTCTGGCACTGGAGATATTTTGTAACAAACAGCACAATAAACCCTGACCTGTTATTCTTTTCTTACTGTAGAAATGGTGTTGAATTAAACTTTCCCTTTGACCTGGAGTACCTGTATCTGCCTTTATAAATTAAATTAGTTTGGAAATGGGAAAGGAAGGGGATGTGGCAAAAAAAATCAAGCACTAAACATGTCTCGGACAAAAGTTAGCATGCTTCCTTCAGTAATATATTGTGGTATGTTGTTGAGACTTGGTTTTGAGAGAGAAAGTTAAATACACTGATGTTTGAATTAGGTGGTTAGAATACCTCTAATAGGGTTCGAACCTGTTTGTTTTGGGGTTTTTTTTTTTTTTTAGAGTCTTCAGTAAGTAATCAGAAGAAGACATTCAGTCTTGAAGAAAAATCCAAATCTTCCAAGAAACGTGTCCATTATATGAAATTTGCAAAAGGTAAGAGGAGTTTTGTTGTTTTATAAGCTCTAGCCAAGATTAGAAAAAAAAACAAAGCGCATGTGTCAAGGTGATCTGTTGCCTTCTGGGGTCTAAATTTGGCAAGTAAAGTCTTGGTTAAGAAATACCCCCTGCAGCAACTTACATAAAGCTATAATATGCTGTTCCTCTTTATTTTGGAGAATTTTGGATGGCTTTAGGCTGATATTGTTGAATAAAACAATTTCTGTCTGAAGGAACCATCAGCTGAATGAAGGAGCAGTGAATATTCTGAGTGATCTGTGCATGGGCAGGGGATGGGAGGGGGAGGCAAAGGTGGTAACAGAGTTGCTTGGGCATCTGCACCGCACTATCCTCTGCAGTCTCCAATAACCCCTGCTAAGAGATCATGTGGATAAGATCAGTGATCAGATTAAACCTGAATGCAGGAAGAGGAAAGCCCTCTTACATCTATCAGATGCTTTATTGGATAAATGAGGACAGTGGTTGGTGGCCACAAAAACTGTATCAAGAACTCCTGGAGTTTAATAATTTCTTTCTTTCTTCGAGTGATGACATTATTTCAGCCATCCCTGGTTTTAGCTCTTGACCACTGTTCAATCCCGTGCTCTATTTCTCTGTTGGTTGCATTCCCCTTTCACAGACCCATGTGTACATGGTGTGTGTGTATATATGTATTTCAGTGTATGGATAGGATTGGTTTTCATAAATGGCTAATTTTTTGTAGTTAAAGCTCTGTGTAGTGTTTTCTGATAACTTTCTGCTAAAACAGAAGTAATTGACATCTGAATGGAGGCCAAATTCTGATATTGGGGTTCAGGTTTTCTGATTAAATAATTCAGCCTAGAAGTCAAACTTGTCAACATGACCCTGCCGCTTTCTGACACTAAACAATTAAATTGGTTCAGGGCTTGCAAGTACAGAGGCCATGGCCTGTTTGAGGTAGTAGCAAAGAGGATTTGTTTTGATTTGGATTTAACCTTTTGCTAAATATAGAGAAAAAAGAAGTGTCTTTTGAACATGCAAAATACGGAGCAAGGCTTTCATACTAACAATGTCCCTTATTTGTTTGGCTGCAGTGTTTCTATAAGGTAAGCCCCTGTTTGATTGTACTCTCTGTGGTCTAAAACAGGGAAATTGTCCTTTTTCAGGGAAAGAGGAAAAGTTATTTGAGAAAGGCTAATGTTGTTGTGGCCCTTGTTGTTCAAGTCCAATCCTGCTTCCTTTTAGACTAAACAAGACGAGCTGACACAAAAGCGGGAGAAGGAGCAGCAACGATAGAAAATGCAGCTTCCGTTTCTGGTGCTTTTTTGTAGCCTCGCTGCTGGAGGAACATAGGCACCACATATAGCCTTAGCAGCCACACTTGGATCTGGGAAATACACACCAGTATGAGATTAAGACACTGATTTCAATTGCTTTTCTAGTAGCTGTTCCACTGTGATGCTGCAAAAGATTTGAACTTTCAGCTGAGTTGGTTTTCTATTAGAGAATGCAAAAAGAGGAGGAGGATACATTTGCAGGGGGCGAAGGCATGGAAAGAAAGTGTAGGGTGAGAGGAGGAGCAGCAGGAATATTAAGTCTCATGTTCCAAGCCTTGGCCAAGATAAAGCTGGAAGGAGCCAGCAGTTTCATCCATCTTGCTTGGGAAAGGACGTACAGAAGCTGCGCTGTGAGACACCAGAAAACTGGGTAGCACTTTCTCCTCTAGGTTGATGTGTCTGCTTACCTTCTGTGGGCAGGAAAGGATCCTGAGAAGAAGAAACAAGTGGAATAGTCACTTTTTTTTTTTGTCCATTATAAGTATTTAGTTTAATTTTGAGGTCAGTGATTTTGAAATCAGACAATCGGGTGGATTAAGATAAGACCCCAGCAGACTCCTGAGTGCTATCACTTGGACTATGTGGACTAATTTTGTTTCTTTAACTTTTGCTGACTTTTTAAAAAAGAATTTTCTGAGGCAAGCTGTGGACAACTCAGAGGCTTCTGCACTGGAGAATCAGCTAAACTTTTGCTGGTATCTCAGAATATCACATCGCATCCTTTTGCTTCCCCCTCCCTGCTCTGTGTTTGATAGTCAGCTAGCCACACAACAGTCAGGTGGGAATAACAGTCCTACTGGAACTCAGAGAAATCTTTGCTTCACCCATGAAATTGTTTTAAGTCGGAATAATCCAGTACGTTGCAGAGATGGAGGTTTTGCTTTTCAGAAGCAATTTCATGAATCAAAGAAAAGCCCCCACTGAGTAAAGATAGATTTTTTTTTTTTTTCATTGTATGAAGGAGCTATAACTCCCTAACTCTGTCAGAGATGGGAAATTCTTGTGAGAATCCCAAGGTATGCAGCTTCTCCTTGAACTTTTCTTGTGTATTGGAGGTTACAACTCTTCTTTCCCTTTAGCATAGTGCAGGCTGCTTCCTTCATCTTGCTATGACAATTGCAGTATCAGGTGGGGGAAAACAAGCTGGTTTTTTTCCCTGTGGACATCCACCAGCAGGCTGTGGTTGTCTCCTCACCAGCCTTTCTGTCTATGCACACACATTTCCTCCTGTGTGTGGGAGCCATGGTCAGCCTTCATTTAGTGTCTCTAACATTCTCCTCCTGATTTTTTTTTCACCTCCAAAACCAATTTCTCTACCTCTGTGGGTCACGGTTTGTGACATCAAAATGTGCCTGTCATTACCAGATGTGAAAATTCAATGGTTTTTTACCTCCCCTTGACCCTTTCAGGTAAGGATCTTTCTTCACGCAGTGAAGATGACCTGTCCTGCATATTTGGGAGGCGACAGAAGAGTATGAAGACACAGGTAAACAAGAGGCTTCACCTTTCTCTTCTTTCCTTGCCTATTTTCCCTTATGACAAAACCATATTTAAATGTCTTTCTGCTAATGATATTACCACATGCTCATCAAAAGCAAAGGGTCTTCTGCCTGTGAAATTACTGTTCTTTCTATGTGCAGGCTGCAGGTGGAGAGCTGTGCTCTGAACCATTAAGAGTGAATTTAATGCATGTTTTTATGAATTACTGTGGTGTAACTTCTTTGGAATTAGTTACGAATCTTCATTATTTTAATTTTACACTTGTTTGGCGATATACACTGCAAAGTACTTAAATTTTGGTTGATCTGAAAGTTCTATAAATATATTAAAAAAAATTTGACATTCAACAGCAACTGGCCAGTCTCAGCAAACAGCCCTTATTTTCACAAGATTTGGGAAAAGCTGACCATCTGCAAAGGCTTGCTCATCTTTGAACAATGGATTCAAAGATGGCTTGAACATTGATAAACATTTAATGAGAAGACTTATCTCCAACTTTATATAATGAGATCAAGGTTTGTACTAAGATTTATTTTATTTTCTTTATGTATTCCTCAGCGTTTTGCACTTGCAGAGAGTAGGCCTGCTATATCAGTATATAAAATAACGGACTCACACTGCGACATGACTAATGTGTCCAGAAAAATTCTTTGGAAAAGAACCTCTGGAAAGCACAAATGAATACATTGCAAGAATTGCCCTGTTGGTTCAGAGGTCTCTGAAGTCATTTGTAGTTAGAGGGAAAGATTGGGCCTGGAATTGGATGGAAGTATCTGAAATACCCTGTATATGTTTGACACTTTGCTCGTTCTGCAGTACTCTTGAAAACTGTTCTGTTAATTTGGGAGGAGAGGAATAGAGGGAAGAATGTACTAAGGGATCCTGGGTAGCAGTGAAAGTAATATAAGGTTCGTAGCAGTGTAAATTCTAGGTGGGATGACAAGGGAGCTTGTGAAGAATGAATAGTGATCCACTGGGGATTATTCACTGGAAAAACTCTAATTATAAAATAACGACTACTTCAGCTGGGTGTCTGCAGTTGAGCCATTTGAAGGATTTGGTCTTGCCATTATCCCATATGGTGTTACAATTTCAGTGAATGTGGTGTAGGTTTTAAAGTTATTGGTAGGACAGAAAAATGTCAAGTCTGTTGTCTGAGCACTGTTCTCTAAACTGCAAAAATACAGTTACAGTTAATTAAACTGGGAGGTTAGAAGAAATTTAAACAAATTAAGAACTGTCCTGTCTTGTCTGCCACTGTGAAAAACAGTATGAACCTTTGTTACAAGTCACGTGGTTTGGCTTGAAACGTAAGAGCTTGGGAGGAGGCCATCAGCCACAACAGAACCCATCTTAATTTATTACTGTCTTGAAATGAGCGTTTGGGGACTTCAAGTCTGTGACAGCTGCTAGAGGTCTCAAATGCTGTAGCTTGCACCATCAGAGCCCTCTTGATTAACACTTCTGATCACCTAAATATGCCATGGATAGACTTCTTTGGTCCCTTGCTGTCAGGTCAATATGAAGCAAGACAAACTGGGATTTAATGCACATCAACAGTGCTATGGTTAAGGGAGTAGATTTTGCCCACCTATGAGTTGTCCCAAATAGTTGGTCTGGTTTTTTCTGCGTGTCCTGCATCTTTTGAAACAAAAGTTTGGACAGTGCTGTTGCTTCTTCGGGGACTTAATTCTGCAGAGCATTTGTTCTTTTAGAATCATAGATTACTTTGGGTTGGAAGGGACACTTAAGGTCATCTAGTCCCACCACCTTGCAGTGAATAGGGACATTTTCAACCAGAGCAGGTTGCTCAGAGCCCCGTCCAGCCTGGCCTGGGATGTTGCCAGGGATGGGGCATCGACCAGCTCTCTGGGCAACCTGGGCCAGGGGTTCACCACCCTCATTATGGAAAATGTCTTCCCCATATCTAGTCTGAATCTGCCCTCTTTTAGTTTAAAACCGTTACCCCTTGTCTTATCACAACAGGCCTTGCTAAAAAGCCTGTCCCCATCTTTTTTATAAGCCCCTTCAAGCCCTGGCAGCCGCAATAAGTCTCCCCGGAGCCTTCTCTGCTCCAGGCTGAACAACCATAATTCTCACAGCCTTTCTTTGTAGGAGAGGTGTTCCATCCCCCTGATGATTTTTGTGACCTCCCCTGAACCCGCTCCAACAGGTCCACGTCTCTCCTGTGCTGAGGGCTCCAGAGCTGGACGCAGCCCTGCGGGGGGGGGGGTCTCCCCAGCGCGGAGCAGAGGGGCAGAATCCCCTCCCTCGCCCTGCTGGCCACGCGGCTTTGGGGGCAGCCCAGGACACGGTTGGCTTCTGGGCTGTGAGCGCACATTGCCGGCTCCTGTCCAGCTTTTCACCCACCAGGACCTGTGGGGTTGCTCCTTCTCTGTGGGGCTGCTCTCCACCCCTTCATCCCCCAGCCTGTGCTGATACCTGGAGTTGCCCCAACTCAGATGCAGGACCGTGCACTTGGCCTTGTTGAACCTCATGAGGTTCACATGGGCCCATTCCTTGAGCTTGTCCAGGTCCCTCTGGATGGCATCCTGTCCCTCAGATGTGTCAGCTGCACCACTCAGCTTAGTGTCATCTGCAAACTTAGTGAGGGTGCACTTGATCCCACTGTCTGTGTCATTGATGAAGATATTAAAGAACACTGATCCCAGTATGGACCCCTGAGGGACACCTCTTGTCACCAGTCTCCATCTGGACCACTGCTGCCTGGGTGCAACCAGTTTGCATCAACCAATTCCTCATCCACCTTTTGTTGATAGACACTGCATTTATGGCTGCTTGTGAAGGGTATGTAAGTTTGTGCATGCTTTTGCTAATTCCTTGACCGATGCAGGAGTTGGCTGATGGCTGCTGGGCTGATTTCCATTTTCCCTTCACTGAACACTAAAGGTAAGATTCTGGCAAGAAGTCGCAGACTGTTCCCTGTGAAGCACGCAGATTTCCACATGCAAATACAGGCAGGAGGTAATGTAATTTGGAGCTGCGTTGTCGTCTTCTGGCTACCGACTGCTGCTGAGCAGTTACAGGGAGAGAAAGCCAGAGGCAGCATAATTGCTTTTTTTTTTTCCTTCCTTGTCCTTTTCTTCATGGATCAGACATCTGTGGAGTTTGCACAGAACAAAAATGCATTGCTCAGGCTCTCCAGCTCTGAGCAATTTCATTTCATTGCACCCATGAACTCTTATGATCCCTTTCCATCATGTTCCAGAGCCTGGTCCTTAAGGTGGCACAAAATGGCACTGCCCTGTGAGGATTTGGAGTACTGTTCTCTGTGTGTGTTTGCATTCTGTGTTGAAATCCCTAGGCTCTGGGCATTTCCATGATGTGGCAGAGCGCACACTCCAGGAGCAGAAAAGTGCTGTCATTCTCTTGGAAGTGAGTAGTTCATATCTGTTCCTGTATAGAGATAATGTAAGAAGACTCCTGGTGTCCATCAGAGCCCTGGGGTATGCCTTCAGGCTGTGGTAGGCTGCAGTCCCTTTTAATTGCAGCAAGTAACCGTTGTGTGCTGCTGTCCCTGTTCCAAGTAGATGAGTACAGCTTCCTTACTTACTGAGGTGCCGGAAGACCTACTATCAATTAGTCTGAAGGTTCCCAGCTGTAATTACAGCTGAGATGATATATGGAAGTACCTGTTATGTATTAATCCTGTAGCTTGAAGTCCTGTTTTTAAGGCTCTTTCTGAGGTATAAGGTTCCTCCTCTTTTTTCAGAGGGACGGTTTGAGAAGCATTCAGTCAAGATTTTGTTTGGACTGAATGACCTATTCTCAACTCGCAATAGAGTTGTCATTCCACTCTTGATCTTTTGACAAAGATATTCAGCATAGTTCTGTTTCCCATATTTCTAGTTGTTTCCAGGATGAGAACCATCGTGGATATAACTTGATGTAAAGATGCAGGAACTGCTTTTCATAGAATCACAGAATTACTGAGATTGGAGGAGACCTTTGGAGGTCTCCAGATCAACTGCCCTGCTCAAAGCAGGGTCAGCTACGGCAAGTTGCTGAGGACCTTGTCCAACTGAGTTTTGAGTATCTCCCTCAAAGCCTCCATTTTAAGCCTGTCACAAAATTCAGTGGATAGATGAAACAGATCACTTAAGAAGCAGTAACAAAATGCTTGTAGTATAAATGGACTCAGTTGTGTGACCATTTGCAATTCTGTAGGCATCAGAAACACGGTGGAAGTTATGGAAAGGTTTAAGCACGTATACCATTGATGGCATTATGGCCAGGTTTTTCATCTGAGTTGTGGAGCTTCTCTTATTCCTGAGAGCTGTTGTACCCATGGGCTTTGAGCTTTTCTATTTCTGCAAATGGCTTAATGTGCAGTAGAACCTGGTAGTGGCATTACATTACAGAATCACAGAATCATTAAGGTTGGAAAGGACCCTTGAGATCATCAAGTCCAACCGTTAACCCAACACCACCACGCCCCCTAAATGATGTCTCAAAGCGCCACATCCACACATTTTTTTAATACTTCCAGAGATGGTGACTCCACCACCTCCCTGGGCAGCCTGTGCCAATGCCTGACCACTCTCTTGGTGAAGAAATTTTTCCTAATATCAGATCTAAACCTCCCCTGGTGCAACTTGAGGCCATTTCCTCTCGTCCTATCGCTAGTTGGTTGAGAGAAGAGACCAACACCCTCGTCGCCACAACCCCCTTTCAGGTAGTTGTAGAGAGCGATGAGGGCTCCCCTCAGACTCTTCTTCCCCAGACAAAACAACCCCAGTTCCCTCAGCCGCTCCTCATCAGACTTGTGCTCCAGACCCCTCCCCAGCTCCGTTGCCCTTCTCTGGACACGCTCCAGCACCTCAATGTCCTTCTTGTCATGAGGGGCCCAAAGCTGAACACAGGATTCAAGGTGCAGCCTCACCAGTGCTGAGTACAGGAGCACGATCACTTCCCTACTCCTGCTGGCCACACTATTGCTGGTACAGGCCAGAACTGATGCTCATCAGCACTGTCGTACTAGGTCTGTCTGGTTGGCTGGCATTATACCAGACTGTTCTTAAAGATCAGGAAAAGCTGGGGGAAAAAGCAAAACCCAGGAAACTCCCATCTGTGCTTGTGGTCCAATGGAAACTAGTGGAAGGGCTGAAGGCTAAGTGACATGGTCCCTGGACCAGCAAGATAATCCTGGCTCTTCTGAAGTGCTTGTCAAAAATAGGTCACCTCTGAACTGCTGCTATGGTAAATGGTGTCTCCACAAATCAGATATGTCAAAGAGACACTGTTCCAATTAGTCATGTTCAATCTTTTCTAGTACAGTCATTAGCAATCATTTTATGATCTTGATCTGTGGAGTAGTCTTTGGCAGAAAATGTTTTGTGCTAGCTTAGTCTGAGCTGTCTTAACTGTAGAGCTGATCTCAGACTCACTTTTTAACTGTCTCAGTAGCCTAGGACTGATCTGGCTAATGGGTCTTTTCTCTTGTTTTGCACTGACACTACTGCAGTAAATGGGGATGTTGAAATTTGGATTATCTGCCTTATCAAAGGAAGAGGGAGTTGGCTAGAGGATTGTAAAGATTGCAAAAGAGTGGAATTGCAAAGGATATGGAAGGAAATGCTGTTTGCCCCTGAGGGTCAAAAGGAGTTTCTCTAGAAGTAATAAGACAGAGATACTAGTTTAAGCTATTGTTTTGATGGTTTGGGGATATGTGTTAGTAATCATAGGCACTTGCAACGTTTAATTTTCCTGAATGTTAAACATAACGGTACTTTTTATTATTAATTATTTTTGATAAATCATGTGTCCAACTAAAACCTCTTTAATAAGCTACACAGGGACTTTTGTTTAAAAACAAAACAAAACAAAAAAATAGTAAAAAAACCAGGGGGAAGAAAACAATGGCTGGGATTCAGAATGGACCTAAATTGAAAACGTCTGCAGTTTTTCCCAGGGAGAGTAAGTGATCGAAAATATTGAATTGTAATTATGATGCTCTCTGGAGACCTGCAGTGAGGACCTGTTTTGCAGGGTAAGATCTGCCAAACTTTTTTTGCCCCCACTTTCCCTCTGATTTTCTCACTTGCTTAGGAACGCTGGGAGCTGGGGAGACAGAAAAACAAATTCCATTAGTTCCTATCTGGTTGAACTTCCTGGAACCCCCACTATTTTTTTTTTTTTTGCTTCTCAGAATTTCCTTCCTCCATCCAGCTGTGTTTCCTGATGAAGCCTTATCACTGGAGAAAATGCTCCTGAGTGAGACTGAGGATTTGGGAATGAGTTACAGACAGTTCCAACTTGGTTGCTGAACAACATGATTCTGGCACTGATTTTGTTTTGGGGGCTGGGGGAGTAATTCTGATTTGCTGGCGCATTTGTAATAACTCTGTTTCAGATGCAGAGAAAACTGAATGTTTTGCATGTATCTCACTTCCATGTCTCAGGCCATTTGATGAGTAATCTACTTCCTCTGAATTTTTGTAACTTGGATGTAAACCTGCGTAAGTTCCCTTAAACCACCTAATCCAAGTAGCCCGAAAGTCTCGAGTTCATGGTGATTTCTTCCATGTTAGTCATTAGAAATGTAACTATCCACCCTGTTGGTTTTTCACTTTTTTTTTTTAAATCAGGAAATTGTCTTCTGACACATTTTGCAGAACTTCCTCAACTGACTTAGATTTCCCAGCACTTATCAGAAAAGCATGTTGGCTAATCTTAAGGGACATAACCGAAAATCCATTAAAGTCTGGCTCTGCCATGGGCTCACTGAAGCTGTGGGTAAACTGATGTAATTCCCTTCACCTCAATTTTCTCTCTGCAAAATACCCATCATGATATTGGTGTTTGTGGGTTTCACAATTGTGACTTTTAAGCAAGTTGTAAGTTTAGTCTGGGCTTTTTTACCTGTAACAAAAGTCTCTGTTGCAGAGGTAGCGCATAAACTAATTTTGTGTTCCTTTTTTCAGCACTGTTGGTGAACAAAAAACTGCAGAAGAGAAAAATTAGTTAAAAATTAACTTTGATTTTTCATTGTTCTGCTTTAAAGAAGGCAGCTAGCATGAGGTGTTTGGGACTGAGAAGCAGAACAGAAAAAGGACATCAAAAACCTGGAGGGAGTCCAAAAGAATTTAGTAAAATGGGCGACAGGGTTAGAGGGCATGTCCTAGAAGGAGAGAGTGGAGGAACTGGATACGGTCGTCTCAGAAAAGAGGCAGAAAAAGATGACCTCTCTGCCTATAAATATCTGGGGGTCGGGGGGAGGGAGGAACAGAGGAAGGGAAGGGATAGTAATCAGGGTATGCAAAAGCCAAGAGTGGTACTGGGGGTGAGAACTTCAATTAGAAAAAGGAAGACACAAGCTTACTCTTCAGCAGGCTTCCTCGCAGTGATGTCAGCGGGGCAGTGGAAGAGTCTCCTAAGGGAAATCCCAGCTCCTTAGTAAGTGACACCATTTTAGACCTGTTGGAGTGGGCAAAGATGAATTGGTTTAAGTGAAACATCTCCCAACAAGCCACTCTGTGAGCGGCTCCAGTACTGAAGCTTGGTTTCCTGTGGTTGTGTTGTGCTTGGGTTCTGTGTGACTAAAGGAGATGAGCTCATGCTGAATCCCCGTCCATGTGCATGCTGATCTGTTGGCCTTCTCTGTCCAGCTGCCTGTTGTCATGGAATATCTTAGAGTCTTAATACCTTTGAATCTCTAAGCTTCTGCTAGGTTGGATTAAAAAGTTGCTGCAGAGAAAGGAGTGCGTGATGTACACAAATATCCGGGGAGAATGAATGTGGAAACTTTGCTTCCATAAGAAATCAGAGTAAAGATGTAATTGCTGTTATCGTGTTCCAGAGGAAGACAGTAGGAAAACACTGAGATGGTGTCTTTAACATATTTCTTCCTTCTTTTATTATACATTTATTGTCAGATAGAGTAATTGCATTTTTAGAGGCACTGAGTATCTTATGCCTAGGTATTATAATTATCCCCAGGCTACAGAGTTTGTCAGATTTTGGGTTAAAATTCAGAACTGGACAGTGCTTATTCCTATATATGACTTGACCATTTCAGCACAGACGTATGTAATGTGTTGTATGTCATTGGGAAGACTGATTGTTATGTTTTACCAAGAATCAAGGTAAATGAAAACATCGGTAACGAAAGATGGGGTTTAATCCCACCCGACTTTATTGGTAGAAGATCTAGACATCATCTCCAGAATCCCTTCATAGTGGTGAGACACAAGTGCCCGAACAGATACGTTCACTGTCTGCAAAGATGATAAAGATGCATGAAACTGAACCCTTCCTAGAGATATACACCTCTTTCCTCACCGATCATAGGGGACAACTAACAGTGAGGTGCATCCTATCCAAAAAGTTATATTCTGCATATATATTCTGTTTTGGTGCAAAAGCTATGTTCTTGTAAGCATGTGATTACTGCTCAACCCTCTCAACCTATTCAGTTCTTGTGGTTGAAAGCTGCTTTGTTGCTTTTTTAACATTGGCTAGTGGGAAGAGGCTGGTGATCTAGTGGCAGAGCCTGCAAGGCAATATAATGGTGCTTTCATGCATTTGGTATCCTTGTGGAACCTGCTTTTAATTTGAAAGGTTTCTGTCAGCATCTAGTTCACTGCTGTTTTGGCCAGCATGGCTTACTCACTACAGATTTTTAGATGCGTGATCTAGGGAATGGTAACACTCAGCTTACAGTGGCTTAGTTCCCCTTGACTTCTATGGGAACTCGCTGTGTTCTGCAGCATCGGTATTAGAGGATATCATCAGGTTTGTGCATTTATCTGTTTTGGTTTTTTTCTTTTTAATACATTTGAGTGAAATGTATTAAAATTACCATTAGCAAGGGCTTTTTACTACATCTGTAATACTGCAATTACTTCTTTGGCCTCTCGAGTTTTGCTCTGCTGTGTACCATGGACTCTAGCAGCCAGAGGGATCATTTCCTAAAAAAAGGGAGTGGGGAAAAAAGCCCTGAATCCAGACTGCTCCAGCAATTAGCAGTACAAGGCCTTTTCCCATGCTTGCAGGGCAACCAGGATAGGTTGGTGAGACAAACTCACGCTGAGGACAGCATGACAATACAACTGAAGGGCTAAATGCATCTTCAGTGTACACAAGTGGTACAGGTAGAGCAAATCTTCTGGCAGCAGAGACTAGCATGAAGTGAATCTAAAATCCTGTTGCTCTGAGCTGGTAATTTGTAACACTGTAAGCAAGTCAGAAAAACAATTAGGCTCGAGGTGTTAATTTGGGCCATATTTTTAATACTTCCCCATGCAGATAAGATTGTTCCAGGAGCACCAGTAAAAATTACTTTACCCAGCATGGTGTCCTAGTAGTGCCTTTGATAAAAGGAGGAAGAGCAAAGTATTGATGTTTTGTTGCCTATTCTATAAGCACGTTGTTAATCAACTGAGGATAAATTACTGCTGTTGAGATACCAGCAGAGAGAGGAAGAGACATCTGATCTGGAAGAAATGGTGCTTTTTCTTCTCTCTTCACTGGAGAAGAGTCTTGCCTCTAGCTTTAGTTCCTTGGGGGGGTTGTTAGGAACAGAAACAAAACTGAGGGGAGCTCTGTTGATTTATCTTCTCTCCTTCACTTTTGGTCACTTCGATAGGCTTAAAGAGCCGAGTTGGCTTTAATGTGTTACCATTAGAGACCATGCATTAGCTGGAATAAACCATCATGCCTCACAGTGAAAAATATCCCTTGATTGGCTAATTAATCAGTCAAAGGGGAATGACATGGCCCTCGGCTTGAGGGACTCTGCTGCACAGGTAAACAGGTCATTGATAAATGGTTTACCCACAAATTCATATATCAAGAAAACTTAGTCATTTTTTAACTACACTTTGTGTGAAAGCTGCACTGCATTTTTGGAGGTGTATTTTTGCTGCCCTTGCTTTTTGCATTGTGGGAGTTTTTAGGTTACGAACGCTTTCAAGAAGAAAAGCCCAAAGAGAACTTTGTTACAATTGTAGTTCTTCTGTTTTCTGGATTGCAAGGAAAAAACCCTCAAGTTTAAAGAAGGAGAAGAAAAAAGTCATTGTCATGGCTTTGTATCAAGATTAAGTCTCTCATCAGAGCGGCGGATAGCTTTTTGTCATTTCACTATACTGAGACTATTCTGTGGGTCGTATCTTGTCCTCAGGCACTGCATGAACAAAGCTGACATCCATAAATGGGTCTAATGAAATAATTGAGGAAAGTATATGAAGTAAGACGCAGGTCTGTGTTGGTAAAAGACTTCATCTTAACCAATTCAGTTAGTACTAGCTTTTGGCATCTGTATGCTGAATTTTGGCATCTGTATACTGTATAACACCTTATCCTGAAAAGATAGTTCCCCTGTGGGATTCTTTACTGAGAGTTTAAAAAAAAAAAGGAGGTGGGAAGTCCATCTGTAAATAAAACTGCATGAAAATGTGATCCAGAACCACTCTTATACGCGGGGTGTATAAATAGGGTTAAATCAGTGTAACCATGTAAGGAACCATAAAACTGATATTTGGCATAGCTGCTTAAATGGGTGCACTGGGTGCAGAAAACAAATCCTAATTGTGCCTTTTTTCTTTTTTCCTTTTTTTCTTTTTTTTTAACTGTGTGTATACTGTGAGAAAGTAACATGCCAGTACCTAAAAATATGGGCTTGGGTACTAGAGAACAAAGTTCACCTTATTTTTGTCATGTGTAAACCCTTCCTCCCGAATGGCCCTTGTCATAAGCTTGCGCTTTTATAGGATAGCTTTGTTTTGTTTTTCCTTTTAAAAATATTTGTCTGATCAAAGAGCTTGCTTAAAAAAAAAAATAAAATTCCACTGCAGTAGTTCAAAACAAGGAAAAGTACATTTTTGATCCTATCATAACAGGATTTGTATATGGAAGTGTGAGCTAAGCAGGTGGCTTCCTGTTGATTTTAAAGCCAGGTGGGCAAGTTCTTGACAACAAGTTGATCTCACAGGCTGCTACCTGCCCTGCTTTCCCTGGTGTCCTGGTGCAAGAGTGTGCTGCGCGCTCTTTCCTTCTGCTGGTGTAGCACAGGGCCAAGATGATGGTCCTTTGTACGAGAGAGCTTATTCCTCTGTGCACAAGGAATAGGGGTAGTGTGAGATGGCGTTTGGGATTGGTACCTTGTGGGAATAATACTGCTGTGGGAATGAAGGGAAAGCAGCAGCATGTGTTCGCTCTCAGAAATCAGGGAATAGAATACATTTTATTACCCTCTAGGAAGGTTGCTGGATCCACTCAAGTAGCGTGCAGAAGGATTGGATGTTCATAGCACAGTCTTACTTTTGCTGACTTTTAGTTATTAAAGGGTGCCTAACCTTTCTCCAAGGGTGTCTTCTGATTTTGGCTTGTCAAACTGATTATGAAACTGCTAGTTGGTTCAGATGTGTTAAGCAAACCAGAAGTTGGAGCAAAATAAATGATTCAGCCTGAGAAAGTGCTTAAAATCAAAGAAACAAGATTTTCCACTTCCAATCCAGTATTTCAACCTCTCTACTGAATTGTTCTTTCTTCAGCTGTGAGTATTTGCTTTTTTTCCCCTCCAATCAGGAGAAATAGCTCGTGCTGGCGTGTGACTTAATAGTAAACTTCCCTATCAGGGTAACCTTGAGAGTGGATGAGGTACTCCTTCCTCTCTCTGACCTCACATCAGCTGCCTGATATATTTGAAAGTTTAGCAATCTGAAGTTAATTTGGGCTCATCTGAGTTTTCTCAAAGCAGTAAAACACGGTCAAAATCCAGTGTCTGTGGTTTTCCCTACATCTACAGCCTCACTCTGCAAACTATCATCAATCCCAGTGTGTTTTCTTTGAATGATTGTGTTGTTGCCATATATATAGGCAAATGTGACCTGCTGACTAATGTCACTAATTTGACCATCTGCTAGTAACTGCATGTATCCCTCAGTTAAGAAAAGAGGAAGACTATGATGGATATGGTGATCATGCAGTGGGATAGTAGGTACCTTCCATGCTCTGTTTGCTTTAGTATCATCTGTAAAATGGTATGTCAGTTCGCAGTACCTTGACGATGGCTTACTGTTCTCCATCACAGAATACTGTGGAGGAAAGACCTCAGATTTGGTGTTAAGGATGAATGTTGTCCAACTTTGATTGCTAAGCAAGATTGTCTGTTGTTGACAGGAGGGAGTGAGGAAGTGAGGATCTAACAGCTGAAGTAAGCAACAGAAAAGGGAACAGAGGGGAGCTCAAACAAACCTGAGTTTTGCTGATTTGGAAAGCGTTTGGGTGCTGTATTGTACAGATTCTGAAGTTTCCGTGCATGTAACAGTGTCTGAACTCTTGGCTGCACTGGATTAAGGGATGTGATGTCTGTCTGTTGTGCGTAGTTTGTTCTTTCCCTCCTTGGGGGAAATTGGTTGTGCATTCGAATGTTTTGATTTGGCAGACTCTCAGTAATACAAACCCAGTGGGTATTAGTGAAGACAAGTTGAAGTGTGCTCTGGCTTCGGAGCAGAAGATGATGCTGTCTGTGATAATTAGTTTCTGTGGAAGTTTGTTGCACTTTCTGCGATGGACCTCCAGAAGGTTCTGCATAGATGAGTTTTAACCTGCTGGTAGAAAATGCTCATGTCCCTCAGGATCCAGAATCCCCAGGGCCGTTTTGGTGACCAGCCCACACTTACCTCAGCTGAAGTTAAGCGCTAATACTTTGTTGGATGGCCCTTACACTGAACCTTAAGCTCCGAGGAATGATTTGACTGTAGATATCGGAGTGGGCAGAGGGTGAGAAGTGTGGCTATCTGCAGGGTTGAAGAGTTATGACAGTTTAGTTCTTTCTTATTATTTCTCTTTTGCTGGGGTTTATTTTAAATCTGCTCTGTTGTCACCATGAGCTGATTTCTTCCGATTGTTGGGACATGTTGTTGACAGCAGCAGAATCGAACCCAGCTCAGGCTAACTAGATCCTATGTCACCTGTGTGTTACAGGTTGTTTTTTAGCAAATGAAGAGAAGATCAAAAATATTGTCTGCCCTAAAATCCTATTTTCCAGAATATTGAAGAATTTACATGTCAGTCAGTACTTCAATACTTGAAAGAAAATTATTTATTCTCAATACTTTTTTTACAAAGAAATATCTGTAAGCTTGGGAGTAGAAGAAAGTTACTGTAGTACAGTGAGTTTGTCAAAGGTAATGCTAATTAGGAAATGCTTTATAGTTCACAGAAAATATGATAAATTTGCTTTGGAAAATTTCTAAAATTATTTTTGTTTAAAATAGTCAACTTGTATGTTTTGCAGTGAAAACTTGCAGTTAGAGAACTAGGCATTACTACAAATGTCTTGTTGCAGTCAAGTGCAAGCTTGCAGGTGCTTTTTTATTATTATTCGTTAGACCACTGTATTTCATAATGGAGTAGAAATCTTAAATGAGGGAAAAAATCAGCCATTTTTAGTTATTTGTTAGTCCAAGTATCTTTTGTGCGTATATATTTGTTTGATGTCTTATTAATATGAATATAGTTCATATATTTCTAGGAAAAAAAGGGGAACAGTGTAAGTAATTAAGCAGGAGCTTTTTGTTGATCCTCCCCACCTCTTATCTGCTCCTTTAACTCTTAACTGTGTTCAAAAAGCACCTTAGCCTTTACCAAACATTCCACCGTGCCTGCAACACTTCCTAGGTTTAGCTGTTATTTAGTAAAATAACTATAAAGTCCTCTGGATAGCAGTAGATGTAGAATTTCTCTGCAGCTACTAATGTATTAAGACACAATGGAATTTGGTATGAGAAGTGTCATAGAAAGCAGCAAAGACAACTTCTTCAATTCTGTTTTGATGCATGGCGTTTCAGGGGCTACTAACTATATGCCACTGCTGTCACATTCAAACAAAAGGTCTCTCCTCCAACAATTCTCAAATTATCTTAGAGCTTCAAATCTTTATTTACTTGTCTGCCTCAGCTCGTCCCAGTATCAGGTCCTTAATCAGTAAACAACACATTTAGCCCAGTGGGTTATTAAGTTTTCTAAGTATCTTCCTTTTCTATGTTCTCAATCTGTCCAGTAATGGCATCAGTTCAAAAGTCGAATCGTTGCATGAAGACCACCATAATAGTCTGCTTATATAAACCTTCTGGTGCTACTCAGCTTGAATCTGGGACAGTGATATAATGAAACACATGACTGTCGGGTTATCCAGTTCTCAAGTTTACTTCTACCTAAAAACGTTTCTCCTCCTAAACTGAAGAATGAGTGTTCTTCAGGGAGGGATTCAGTGTTGGCCAAAGTGACCTAATTTCAGCCTCTTAATATCTGTGACTGTGCTAACGCTGAAAGCTTAGGCATTCATTTCCATTTCATCTTAAAAGCAGTGAGAATGCTGGGCCAAACTTCGAGGTGATGAGAGAAAATTGTGTAATCTTACACGTCAGCAATCGACTAGAAGAGGAAGTTTTTTGTTGTAACTTGCACACTGAGAATTTAGAAGGCAAAATGTCCCTATTTTAACTTATGCCTTGTTAAGCCTTCTATTAATCACTGCTTTTAAACTCCTTTCTCCCAGCCTTTTGGCATTTTTATGCCAAGATGGATTTAAGCATGTGATTTGTCTACAGAGGACATCACCCCGCAGTGGATCCCAGGAATGTGGCTTGGGTGAGGCTCAGCAAGCCTGTAGTCAGGGCTCTCTGGTTCGCTTTCAGCACTGTCCTACTCACATGCTATGCAGCCTTGGGTCAAGTTACTTCTTTGCATCGCAATTTCACAATCACTAAATTTGGGGTTGTCACATACCCTGTGTAGGTGGTATTAGCCTGATTTGTGTTAAGCGTGTAGTTCTTTATGAACTGCACTGAGATGTTTAGATGGTGAGAATGTTTAAGTGCAACGTATATCATACATGCTCGGTTTCTCCTGATGGTCATTTCTGGAGAACTAGAAGAGCTGTTTGAAGTGCGCTGTATGTGCTTACCTGTTTACCTTTTGAACTCTACAGCCCTAGTGCCTATAAAAGCTATATTGTGGTTTTAGGAACATTGTAACTTAATTAAACTTTCAGAGATTCGTGAAGCGTGACTGTCTCTGGCTTTTCTGAAATCCCTGCAAAAGCAAGGCTGTTTACATAAAATCTGGGTGGGAGGAGGGAGTGTGCTCCAGAGCACCATGTTACTTGCACGACTGAGGGTGCAGGTATGTAACCCTGCAGATTTGTGAATCTTGGAAAGTTGAGGTCAAGCAAGAAATGGAGAAGTATCTACCTGCAGGAGTGTTTGTATAAATGGTTGCTTCTGGTCAAGTGAAGTAGCAGCCCTTGTTTTGACAGCTAGTACTTAATGTATCATTTGGGCTGCTGATTCTCTGACATCCATTCATTACAGCAGACCTCCTGTGACCAGTGCTTACCAAGCAGAGCACTGCAGGTTTGGGGTTTTTTTCTTTTTAATAAGCCTAGTGTTTCGCAGTTACCAAATGGCAAAGGAATGCTGCGTGTAGCAACTGCAATGGATCGCATCCAAAGGCGCAAAATATGGCCTGTTCCTTTTTCCTCCATTGTCGTAGGGAAATGGGTGTCTCCAAGAGACGCCCATCGCTATAGCTCTTGCTCTACAGCAACAAAAGTCTGGGTGTTCTGATTTTAACAGTTGCTACTAGAAAACAGAGGTTTGTCACTCCTGGCAACTGACTTTACAAAAACACTGATAACAATAAAGGGCTTCATGCCCAGTCCTGGCTTGTGCTTGCTTTCTGGGAATCTTCCAGTGTAGTGGTGATGCTGCCCCTCTGCTTTAACCCACAGAGCTGTCCCTGGATAGCAGAACTCACAGCATGGTTTGTAGAGCCTATCTGGTCCCAGATGCCCTCTGTACCTCAAAGTCTGGCACCTCCACAGGCTTGATGATATCTAAATTAAAGTTCATTTAGTCTTGAAGCTTCTTTCTTTCCTGTGAGTATTAGCGGAACAAAATGCTCTTCACCTGAACACAGAAGAGCTTGAGTAAATTTATGGGAATTTAAGATGCTTCTGTTCCCAGGAACCTGCCCTGCTGCAGTCATCTGAAGAAAAACAGCATACATATGCCTCAGCCACTAGTATACAGTGTGGCTCCTTAGCTTAACATGTTGGCAAGGTGGTTTTGCACTAGCTTGAGTGATTTACAGGCAGATGTTCTTCAGTGCTGATTTTTCTATATAGGGATGACGGTGACCTTCAGCAAAGAGATGCGCAGAGCTGGGTTTGCTGACATGTTCAGCTGCCACAGCAAGATTTGCCAGCGTTCACCTGTCAGCCCTTGGACTAGCACTGAGACCAGACCACTGTGGGGCAAAGTTGAAAAAAACAGGTGATTTTCTTTTAAAGAGCAAGGATGGGAACGTAGCAAGGATGGCTGAAGCATTGGGAACTGGTAGCACACTCAGAGGAAGCTTACAAGGTTGGTAACTAGGAAAAATTTATCTCACACTGATGTCAGGCAACAAATACTAAAATTTTGCTGTGACATCTCTAAAGTACTTTTTGTATTCATTTTTCCAGGAAGCTTTTCTTTTAAGGTTAAAAGTTTCGAACTGAAAGCTGCAAAATTCTTTTGTCCTAATTAGTAACCAATTTTTCTGGAACCTGTATTGTCAGGCTGGTAGGAGAATTCTCTGTCTTCCTGGGTCTGAAGTCCTTGAAAGAAAACATGAGATTGCTCTCAACAGAGAGTCATGGGGTTTAATACCACTTAAGGGCCCTGACACACAATCATCTTCAGGGTGTCGTGCAAGAGGTACCCACTTAGCTTTCTTGTTTTGTCCTTCAGGATATCTTGTTGCTGTGGAGATTTGCTGATAATGATGGAGTCAAGGCAATATTGTCCAATTTTTTCAGAGTTAAGCTAGATGCCTAAAGTAGAGGGAGATTAATCCTAGCTGAGAGGTTAAATATAGTGATGTAACATCTAAGAAGCAGGGGAAGAGGAAAAAGTACCAGTGAAGGGCCATTTAACCCACTTAAGGTATGACCTGTGCATTTGAGGGTCACCTCCCTCCACGGAATATGATGATTTTGGCCTCCAGATTTAAAGCTTCCACTAAATATAAATATGTGGAATGGTTCGAGGTCTGGGTACAAAGCTCTTGAATTATATGTATATATTGTAAATGTATAAAAGCTTTATGTTATTTTCCGTTACATTTGGATGCTTAGGTAAGGCATTACATTTGTGACAGTTTCTATCTTGCAGATTTGGTACTGCTGAAATGGTTCAGCATAGGACCTCAAGAAACCTTGGAAGGGACCACGTGTATACAAATTATTCTGTAAACTAATGCCATTTCCTAACTTTACCATAGACAAATGATCTCCCTCTCTCTGAATCACTTTCCTTAATCAACCTTTGGAAATAAAAATACCTTTATGTAGGAGATGCAAGCAGA
Source organism: Phaethon aethereus (assembly GCF_964289735.1). Lineage (NCBI taxonomy): Eukaryota > Metazoa > Chordata > Aves > Phaethontiformes > Phaethontidae > Phaethon > Phaethon aethereus. Next base: position 3,161,774 of record NC_138576.1, on the reverse strand, counting down.
AAGCCTTAAGGTAGTAGCTTTGTATGTCCAGTAATTTATAGGCACCTTTTCCCCAGCGTGCATCTCTGAATTGGTAGCTGGTTCTTATTTAGGAGGGCATATTATTCACTTTTCTCTAACATTTGGGAAAGCGGGACATGCTACTCATTTGAAAATCATACCAGCTCCTTTATCACTGCCAGTCACAGTTAGCAACGCTACATTCCCTGCTTGACACGAAGGAGGAGGTTTGCCCTGAATAAATATAGTAGATAAATGGTCCTTCTGTTCCTCAGAAGAATTTGGGCCACTTCTCAAAGTTGGTGCCAGAAGTACAGTAGCAGAGTGGCATGGTTAAAGTTAATTGCACTCAGATTTTAGTTAAAAGTCTAACTAGCTTGTCAGCTTTGAATTTATATTTTCACAGTTCACTAGGGAGTGATAATAGGGAGGCTTTGATGTGGCTTGCTGTTTTTTTGCTTTGTACCAAATGCCCTAAAGTTTAGTAAATAAACCTTTTTATTGGGGGGTGGTGGGGGCATGAATGACAGCTTAAAGCCAGCCAGAAGAATCACGATATACCCTCACTGAGGGGCAGCAGGGGCATCATAGCTGCATGGCTGGCATGTTAAGGAAGATTTCTGTGGAGCACCAATGCTGAGCCTTCTAAGAAACAGCTCATCAGAGATTTGTTAATTAGGTGTTACTGGAGACTTGCTGAAACAGTGAAGCTGTGATGTATGAAGCACTACCTAATTAACTCCTTAATATCCCTGTAATACATTTGGTGGTTATCTCCACTCAGGGAAACTGAGGCATGCTGTTTTAATTGCTTAGGATTCCCAAGGCTGCCCTGAACAGCAAGTGTTTGAGAGAATATAGATGTGAGACTGATTCAGAGCTCGTAACATGAGAGTATGGCTTCTAAACCAAGAAAAACCTCTCTAAAGTAACTGTTTTGAAAAATGGTGGTTCTAGCTTTAACTGGAACCAAAGTTTCCATATTTTTTAATTGCTGGAGAGAAAGGTTTGTGATGTAAAGAGCTGGATACTGTACGCCCACCCTATAACCAGGTGGGAAAGACCCAGGCTGTTCAGTCATCTTTTAAATACATAAGCAAAAAGGCACATTTAAAAGCATTAATAGTGTTTGCTGTGTCTTATTCTAAAATTACTGGTTAACTTTCTATTCAAGAGATTACTAGGGTTGATACCTCCCAGGCACCTCTTCTCTGGCTGGAGGGCAGATAAACTTCCAAAAGTTGGAGGGCTCCCCCTGATTCTTGTTAAAACCATTCTTGAACACTTTTAAAGGATTTGAATGTAGTTTTAATTCTTTCTTATTAAATGAAAAGAATAACTTATTCTCCTGCTTTGCCTGGTGATGTGTGAACAAACCACTGAGCTGTTTGAAGGTGTTTTTCTTGCAACTGCAGCCAGTTGCATTTTCCTGGACAGATGGATTCCATCACCAGGATCTCAGCGCAATAAAGACCTCGTCATACAGAAGCTACGAGTTTCCGTGCTGCAGTAGAGACTAACTGCCACAAATGCATGATGATGGAAATCATCTCTAAAATGCTTGTCTGATACCAAAGAAAGCTACTGATTATCAAGCCAGTGACCTTGAAATCATTCTTCAGTGGGCTGCCAATCCTTGGCGATCTGTTCATTGAGCTGTTCTTTCCGCTGCGAGTGGTTTTGCAAAGCAAGCTAGCTGCATTCAGACGTGGAGATAAACTTCTGCCTTTATACCTGAGGTTGCACAAGCGTAGATTACCACGGCCAGAGTTGGCTAACAGGAATGTGGTTTAATCCTGTTCTGGCTAACCCCAGTGAAAATGGGAATGTGTATTGCCAAAACTATTGGAGCATCCAGTTGCTCTGAGGAGTCCAACAGGCTACAGACAGGTTTTAACCACCTGAGTGGGAAGTGACTTTCTGTTTTGCAAGCCCTGGAACACTGATTTCAGCACCTGTCTGCATGGTTCAGGGGTAATGTCATCGCCTGGAGGAACAGCTGGCTTTATTTGAAAGAAAAGTTGGGTTTTGTCCATTCTGAACCAGAAGACTAAAAATTTCATTGTATTCAGAAGAGTCCAGAAGGGACATTCGACAAAAAGAATCCATTCATAACGCAAACAAGATGAAACATTTACTTGTAAAAACCATTAGTGCTTTAACACAACACATATAGTGTGGCTTCCTAAATTTCAGTGCAGGCTCTATTGTTTGTACTGATATTTTACAACACGCTTATCTTCTGTGTATTTGCAATAAATGGGCTCCACAGTGGACAGAGTCAAATGATCCAATGTAAATCTTTTTTTCCAATTAGTTCTAGTAAAGTGTATGTTTGAGTGTTGGTTGTACTCAAAATTCTAAGATATTTCACGATTACTGTCTGGGGTCATAAGCACTGTGTTTTAAAATTATTTGGGGGAGAGGATGTTGCACTTGTTTTTTTCGTGGCAAGGTTTTGAAAGAAGTTTCTCTGATGTCTTTAAGAAGTTTGCATGTATTTCTTTAGGCTGTCTTGACAGTACTTGTATTAAGAAAAAAAAAAAATCCATCAAAATTTTTGGTTTTTTCCCTACATAGCACACGTGTGGATGTCACACAAGGAATGTTTAATTTATCAACCGAATTTCATGCTTGTGCTTAGGCAAGGTTGGGTTTGCATGTTCTCACAGACGGAGTTTGGGCCGAGTGTGGATATGGGCTGGCTGTGCCTGTAGCCTGTGTGGGTTGAAGTGGATCAGACTGCATCTCCTAGAGGCCTTTATGTAATGCACTTCTTTTACAGTTAGGAGTTTAATGTTTATTTCATCCTGTTTCTGCACTATATAATATCATTTCTCAATATTTTATACTGAGCCTAGTTCAAATACCAATTCATGTAAATACTGAAAAAATAGAGATGCTGAATCTGAGATCAATCATTAGCTTGACTCCCTCCAATTCTACTATAAGATTATTTAGACAATCATAATTTTTAATTAGATAATTATGTACTATCCATTTCTCTGGAAATGACACTCACATAATGAAGAACTATTCAGTATTTTGTTTCCATTTGGGGTGTGGCCTTGGTCTTTATTTACTACATACAATTCAAATACTGCTCAGAAGGCAAAATTATGAATATTCTTGCTGGCTTTCTACACTGTTTGCTACATACCTCCTTTCTGTTCAGCATTTCTTCTGTGGTCTAGGAAGAGATCGGGTACTTGTAGAGGACAGTTTGTTATATCCTGAAGTAGGATGAGTCAAAATCTGGAGGAGCCTGAGCAAGAAGAATTTCCCCCTCAGCTGTCCCTGTCCTCACAATGTTGCTGTGAGATGGAGAACGTACAATCCCAAACTTTTGATGGGTGACAAAGCTCAAAAATTGTATTTTTAATAGTCAACTTCAAAGGCTGGGGTACTGGCCTATTCACTGACCTATGATTGTCCATGCTATTGAACTGGAAGCACAGTCCCTGGCAATATGGCATACTATGCCCTGGTCTGTTTTAGGAAAATAACAGATTTCAGGATCATTTCTTAGAAAGTAACTTGGGTGCAGCTGCCCCATTTTTTAGGTTTGCAGCTTGAGATAGCAGATACCTCAGCTTTTTTTGTTTTCATATTGTTTCAAATCATAGAGTTGTGTGTATTCACAGTATTACTGCTCTTGACTTAAGAAAAGCTCTGAATCGTTTTCAGATTGGGGTTTTTGACAGGCACTTATAAAAAGAGAAACAGAAATTAAGGGCATGACTTCATATCGGTGTGCTCTGTGGCCAAGGCCAAAGAAGAGATGAGTTTCTCAGGCCAGCGTTCAGCTAATTTAACCACAGGACTCTTGTTCGTTTGGCTCTATGCATTTTGCACCAGATGAGATGTGATCCTGTAGAGCACTGCTTCCTTCACTGCAAACCTCTGATTCATCTCTGAAGAAGTCTGTCCTGATCACTGCATGAGAGGAGGTCCTGGGCAAAACATAACACATAGCTACATAGTTAAAATGGTATCAGAATGCAAAAGCACAGAGGTGCTGAAAGAGTCAGACACCTAAATATTCTTGTGGATCTGAGTTACAGCAATCCCTCCAGCACCTATAGACTTAGAATCATAGAATAGTTTGGGTTGGAAGGGACCATTAAAGGCCATCTAGTCCAACCCCCTGCAATAACCAGAGACATCTTCAGCTAGAGCAGGTTGCTCAGAGCCCCGTCCAACATGACGTGGGATGTTTCCAGGGATTGGGCATCGACCACCTCTCTGGGCAACCTGGGCCAGGGGTTCACCACCCTCCTTGTCAAAAATTTCTTCCTTCCGTCTAGTCTAAATCTCCCCTCTTTTAGTTTAAAACCATTACCCCTTGTCCTGTGTCAACAGGCCCTACAAAGAAGTCCATCCCCATCTTTCTTACCAGCTCCCTCTAAGTACTGTAGGGCTGCAAAAAGGTCTCCCCAGAGCCTTCTCTGCTCCAGGCTGAACCCCCCCAGCTCTCCCAGCCTGTCCTCCCAGCAGAGCTGTTCCAGCCCTCGGAGCATTGCTGGGGCCTCCTCTGGCCCCACTCCAACAGGTCCATGTCTCTCCTGTGCCAAGGGCTCCAGAGCTGGACGCAGCACTGCAGGGGGGTTTCCCCGGAGCGGGGCAGAGGAGCAGAATCCCCTCCCTTGCCCTGCTGGCCATGCAGCTTTGGGGGCAGCCCAGGACACGGTTGGCTTCTGGGCTGCGAGCGCGGATTGCCAGCTCCTGTCCAGCTTTTCACCCACCAGGACCCCCAAGTGCTTTTCCATGGGGCTGCTCTCTAATCCTTCATCCCCCAGCCTGTACTGATACAGTGATGACTGGTGACCCGCCTAGTGGATGAGGGAAAGGCTGTGGATGTTGCCTACCTGGACTTTAGTAAAGCCTTTGACAATGTCTCCCACAGCGTTCTCCTAGAGAAACTGGTGGCTCGTGGCTTAGACAGGTGAAGTCTTTGCTGGGTAAAGAACTGGCTGGATAGCCGAGCTCAGAGAGTCGTGGTGAATGGTGTTAAATCCAGCTGGTGGCCGGTCACAAGCGGTGTTCCCCAGGGCTCAGTTCTGAGGCCACTCTTGTTCAATATCTTTATCGATGACCTGGATGAGGGGATCGAGTGCTCCCTCAGTAAGTTTGCAGATGACACCAAGTTGGGTGGGAGTGTTGATCTGCTGGAGGGTAGGAGGGCTCTGCAGAGGGATCTGGACAGGCTGGATCCATGGGCCGAGGTCAACTGTATGAGGTTTAACAAGGCCAAGTGCCAGGTCCTGCACTTGGGTCACAACAACCCCATGCAACGCTGCAGGCTTGGGGAGGATTGGCTGGAGAGCTGCTCTGCGGAAAAGGACCTGGGGGTGCTGGTCGACAGCCAGCTGAACATGAGCCAGCAGTGTGCCCAGGTGGCCAAGAAGGCCAACAGCATCCTGGCCTGTATCAGCACTAGTGTGGCCAGCAGGAGTGGGGAAGTGATTGTGCCCCTGTACTCAGCACTGGTGAGGCCAAACCTTGAATCCTGTGTTCAGTGTTGGGCCCCGCACTACAGGAAGGACATTGAGGTGCTGGAGTGTGTCCAGAGAAGGGCAACAAAGCTGGTGAGGGATCTGAGAACAAGTCTGATGAGGAGCGGCTGAGGGAACTGGGGTTGTTCAGCCTGGAGAAGAGGAGGCTGAGGGGAGACCTCATCGCTCTCTACAACTACCTGAAAGGGTGTTGTGGTGAGGTGGGTGTTGGTCTCTTCTCCCAAGGAACTAGCGATGGAATGAGAGGAAATGGCCTCAAGTTGCACCAGGGGAGGTTTAGACTGGATCTTGGGAAAAATTTCTTCACCGAGAGAGTGGTCAAGCATTGGAACAGACCGCCCAGGAAGGTAGTGGCGCCACCATCCCTGGAAGTGTTCAAAAAACATGTGGACGTGGCACTTTGGGACATGGTTTAGTGGGCATGGTGGTGTTGGGTTAATGGTTGGACTTGATGATCTTGAAGGTCTTTTCCAACCTTAATCATTCTGTGATTTTGTGATACTGGGGGTTGCCCCGATCCAGGTGCAGAACTCTGCACTTGGCCTTGTTGAACCTCGTAAGGTTCACTTGGGCCCATTCCTCGAGCTTGTCTGGGTCCCTCGGATGGCATCCCATCCCTCAGGGATGTCAACCCCACTACTCAGCTTGGGATCCTCTGCAAACGTGCTGAGGGTGCACTTGATCCTACTGTGTCATTGATGAAGATGTTAAAGAGTCCTGATCCCAGTACGGACCCCTGAGGGACACCACTCATCACCGTACTCCATCTGGACACTGAGCCATTGACCCTCTGGATGTGACCATCCAGACAATTCCTCATCAACCCAACAGTCCGCCCATCAAATCTGTATCTCTCCAACTGAGAGAGAAGGCTGTTGTGGGGCACCGTGTCAAAGGCCTTACAGGAATTCAGACTGACAACATCAGTAGCTCTTCCCTTGTTCACTGATGTGGTCACTCCATCCTAGAAGGCCACTAGATTGGTCAGGCAGGACTTGCCCCTGGTGCAGCCATGCTGGCTGTCTCGAATCACCTCCCTGTCCTCCGTGTCCCTTAGGATAGCTTCTAGGAGGATCTGTTCCATGAAGATGACTCATGAATTCTGTGACAGTTTAGTGTTTAGCTCTGAAAATTGTCTCTCCGTGTAATGCAGGTTTCAAAACCTAGGTTCACATACCTGGACCTGCAACATTTTAGTTTTTTGCTATTAGTCTTTGGCAAGAATAACTCTGAAGTACTAAAGAAGAGTTTTTGATGTCAGCCCTGCTTCTTTGTTGTTCATTTGTTATACATAGGAATGTTATTTTCATCCTTCCATACATGCCTGGATTAAAGAAATACGCATTATTTCAGGTGATATTATTCATGACTGCACAGTGGGAAGTTATTGTTTTATTAGAAAGGCAAATTATGCCTCAGGGAAACATCCTGGTCAAATCACCTTTCATTTAGAAGGCTATTCTGTATCCAACATGTCTGCTTAAAAAACAGACAAATTTGGAGTTTTTTGGGTATTTGGTTTCATTTTTGATGCATTGACACTTCTGCCTTTTTGGGGTTATATATTCTTATATAAGTACAGTCAGCTCGCTCACAATGGGAGGTGATATAAATAACTGGATAGAAACTCATCCTCTGAAGTTGGTCTATTAATCCATGCCATCAGGGATACTTCTCATATATGTCACCTTGTGAATGGTACAGGTGAGAAGATGGAGCATGAGAGCTTTCCATTCAAGTGGTGTTTTCTGTAAAAATACTGGGGGATATTTTTAGATGCCTGTGGCTATCTAAGTCTTTATATGTGATGTCCTTGTGTATAAATGTACACATACCTGGTTCTTGCCTACCACCACGTCTGTGCCTATATGTGCCTAGAAGTGATCATGAGCACAAATATACAGACAGACCATGTCTTGCTATCATGGTTTATTAATTAGATCTAATTCATTGCACTCATTGGGAATTCCCTCTGAACACTTCAAAGCACTCGATGCAGATATTTGCTTGCTAGTGTGTGATTCCTGGTGCGTTAGTTACTGTCATGTGGCTAGAAGACTTCTTGAATCCGCAAAGTACCTCATTTGTGATGAATAAAGCTACACAGACACTAGAGTCTTCAGACACTTGATAGCTGGTTGAGAACTGTGTTAATTGCTGTGTTACACTGGGGAAGGCAGCACTTCTCAAGCTCTTAATCAAAGGACCATAGCCCCTTTGAGAGAAACATCTTGCAGACTATCTTACCTCCAAGTGTTTGGCAGCTGGGGGCCAGAGAGGTACCCAAGTAGTTTATATTGAAGTAAGCAAAACCATATTATCTTACAAAACCCTCATCTTACTGTTTCAGTTAGCTTTTTAATTAGGTACTGACTGCTGTGGGGAATTGGTTCTTGCCTGTGTCTGCCTGCATGCAGTGACTCGTCCCCGTCAGCTGAGTGTGAACGGATTGCATGTGGGGGTTTTACAATCAGCCCACCTTCTAGTGTCTCAACGAACCAGCATGCTAAAGTCTTGGTTACAGAACAAGTAGAAGTCAAGCTCGTCTTTTCATCTGTTTTTGTGAAAAGAGCTTTCAGAAGAATAAAAAGGAATATCATAGTGTCCTGGTTTCAGCTGGGGTAGAGTTAATTTTCTTCCTGATAGCTGATATAATGCCATGATTTGAGATGAAACCCAGGTCAGTGTTAAACTACAACATATATGAAAGGCAAGACTGGTTGGGAAGGCAAGAGCTCGTTTGGTACACTTGGTTACAGAGAGAAAAGTGCCTGTGTGTGTGTGTGTGTGCAGAGGTAGTAGTTGCTTTTTACTTCAATTTACATGGTTGCTATCAAAACCTCTTTCCGGTTTTCCTACCTTCCCCACAATAGTTTCTGACTTTTGCATTAATGTAGAAGGCCCCACGTGAGTAATGTAGCAACAAAATATAGTTTAGACCTCTCTGAAGTATCTCAAAATGTCTTTGCTTGTGTGTGCAGAAACCATTTATGTATTATTACTGTGGAGTATTTTAAGAGTATGTGAAGAAGTAGCATTTACAGATTAGGTAAAAACTTTTCGTGCCAAGGTGCAAAAGCATCAATAGCATGTTAATGCTTTCATATTATGAGATGCTTCTCCATCATGACACATTCCTGTGATATACCTTGTACTTTCATCCTCAGTGTTCCTGACTCCACAATATGAACTCTGGTTTGAGGGTGTATCAGGGCAGAGAAGGAGAGCTTTGTGTTTCTTGGAGAGCTGTTACAGTTAATCCTGGAGAGCCAGAAGCTGCTCAGGTTTTCTTCCCTTCAGAGTGCTTCAGATACATGTTATCACACATTAACTTATCTTGATTAATTCTGCAGAAGATATGGGAGCAGTTCCCTCGAGTTCTTGTGAAAATGAGAGGGACGTACTATCTCACCATCATCCTCTCTTGGCGTCAGAGTGTCTGTCTACTGGCATTACTTTAAGCCAAGGGAAATTGCTTGACATCACTTAAATTTCTGAATATCTAGACAGCGGGAGTTTGGCACTCCGAGGATGAATTCTGAAGCCAATTTTATCCATTGGATGGTATAGATCATGTTGACACACACGCTTTATTGCTTTTACAAAATCCTCAAGGTAGACTTCCCCAGGTGAAGCAGCAGCAATTTCAAGGCATGCTACTAACCAAGCTCAGGATTTTTTTTTTTTTTCACCTTTTTTTTGGCAGAGATGAGTGGATGCCACGCTCCTATCTAAATGCATGCTATTTCTGAGCATAAGTTTGTGATTATGGTTACTCTAAGAGAAGAGATCTGGATGCTTTTCAGAGTCCAAGGCAAATCCTCTTCTGCGTAATGTAAGCAGATTAATCTACACTGTATAGAAAATCACACCGTTTCAAACCATGATTTCAGTACACTGGTATCGTATCGTATCCAGGTAGTCAGTATAGATCTATGTAAACTGCATGTCTTTAAGGCAGAGGTTATTAAAATGTGTCACTTTTGGCTTATTTTATTTGATGGAAACCTCCTTTTTCTAAAAAAAATAAATTCAAATAGCCTAGTTTCTGCTAGGGAAACTTTCTTCTGAATTGAACATGAAATGTTGCAGGTTTTTTCTTCTTTCAGAAAATCTTTTTCAGATGTGTTTCAGACTCTTGCTTTGATCAAGAAAGAAGTTGCCAATCAGACTATTGAAATTTGCAAAAGGCCCTATACTACTTTTCCAAAGGAGACCAAAAAAAATGTTTTAGGAAGTTCATTCTGAGTTTTGTTTCTTCAGACACTAGCTCAAAGCCAGGCTTTGCCAAACAGATTCCCCCTGAAATGGCTGTTGTCTGTCTTTTTTTTTTTTTTGCTTTTCATTTTTGTTGTTCTTTGACAAGACTATCTTAGTAGTGTCAAAAAGGACCTCACTTAACCAAAACAGCAGCAGTTAACAATATCCAGTCTCTGATCAGTGTTTTTCTCCTGAGACTTGTGTAAGTTTATTTTGCCATTCTTGAGAGGTGGTTGCTTTTACAGTCAACTCTGCCTTTGATATTACAGCTAAGTAAAGCTTCTAAATTTGTCCTGGCTGTGTTTGCTTTTTGAGGATTTTCTGGACAAGTGTTTCAGCTCTTCCTTTCCTGTTCTGTCTGATATCTAGGGATAAACACACCGGGACACATGCACATACACACACATGCTGTTTTATTCAGAATGCTGTGCATAATGCTGTTGTTGGATTCATGTCATTAGGGTCTTAAAATACTTGTTTCATTCCAGTCTGGTCTTGAAGAAATATTTGACTTTTTTGATGCCATCACCATAGTTCTTGTCTCGCCCAAGGATCATTTTATCATCAGTCTTTTCCATATTTTCCTATTATTGCAGGGGATTTGAGTAAGTACATTGTGCTGTAGCAGAACTTAAAGAGAAATGGCAGAGTGACTTAAAGATATGCTAATATATCAACATCTTTTTGAAAACTTCACTCAATAGCAGTAAGAGTAACAAACTAAGTTTTGGTATTCTGGGCATGTAGGGAAGTACTTTTTTCAGTTTAATAAAGATACTGAGTCAGGTTTAAGGGTAAAATGTATCAGGAGCACATTAATTTTAAAAGCAAAATTTTAGAAGCTTCTTTGTTTACCTAACAGGAAAATCCTGCTTGCACTAAAGAACCAATACATGGATTAGAGCTTCAGTGGTTTGTGTTCATTTTGGATATCCAGATGTTCTTCTGTGTAGATATGTAGATAGGTCTTTAAGTCACCTAGAAAGTTAATATGTTTGAGGATCTTGTGTGCTTTTAAAAATGAAACTGGACTGTTCTTTTAAACTTCACCCAAAATACCTTGTCCTACAAGAAATTAGTAGCAGAAGCGAGTCTGGAAGTCAGGAGTCTTGAACTACCCAACAGCTTTCCTGCGGCTTGCCTTTCAGTGATACCTTGCACATCAGTAAAGTTCTCCCCCCATTTTTATGGCACTCCATGACTTCTATGATGTGTATTTAATAGATGCTGCAATTAAATGTGGTATATTTTCTAAAATCATTTCAATGTGCAAAATGACTGACTATGCTGGTTTATTTCCTTTCTGTGGGCAAGAATAGTTTGGGTTTTGGTACTTCAGAAAGGCAATAGTAAATGGTCAGCAGTCATAACTGTCATAATGATGTATATTGAGGGCTGAGGAGGAACATAAGAGCAATTGCTGATGTTTCTGAAATATACCACGTGGCAACGATACCTGGGTATATGCTAAATGGTGTTTGGTTTTATATACATTTGTAGGTGAAAATGGGGCTTTGTAGAGATACTCAGAACCTGGTTTCTGTCTGGAAGGTATTTATCACCTGTATGTTCAAGTCGTAGTTGAGGATGCCTCCAAAAGTGGTGTTGATGTGTTAAAGGGGCACTTGGGGTGTGTATCTGTCCAGCTGGGGTGATGAATGTCAGTGCCACTTGCTATCACTTGGGCGGTAGGTGTAAAACCAGGGATGGTGGGATCTGACTCCTGGGCCTGCACTGCACAGGCAGTTTGCACCATCCCTGGAAGGTGAAACAGTGTCAGTAGATGTCAAAAACACAACATACATATATAGACATGGATGTATGATCCTGATGGTGCTGCTCACCCGCCAGAGTAGTATTTGAGGAGAATTTGAGAAGTACAACCACATCTTCCACAAGATTAGAAAGAAACCTTCAACTCTGTAAAATCCCATTATTGGACCAACATGCTGCTGTGATGTTGAGTCCATGTCACGGGTGGATGACAAAAGAAGTAACACCAGTTTTATGCAGGGTGGAGACTGAAGCACCCACAAATTAAATCGTATGTGGGCAGGTGATGGAAAGATAGGAGATAAACCGAGGTCCTTGGAGGCTCTGTCTTAGCCTGTCCTCTGCACACTAAGAAACTGAGGTGGAAGGGCAGAAGTAAGATAAAGAGGAGGGAGCAGTAGAGAAAGAATGAAAAGCAAAGGATGCCATGGAAGAAGAATTTTAGTATATCAACATAATTTCCACATGCAAGGAATGTCCTTTTGACAGCTAATTGTTTTTTTTTTTGCAAGGGAAATATTTCTGTCTTTCACATAACTAGTGAGATGTTTTAAAATGTAAGTCGTCCTGGGTGTGTCAGAGAAGATCAGTTTATATTGAGGATACAGAAGATTTTAGGTAGTTTTCAGTGCTCCCAAAAATCCTAACATGAAATTTTCCCCAAAACTTCAACCTTTTGGATTACATTTATGAGAAATACTTGAGTCTTGAGGTGCTTTTCTTTTTTCCTTTTGCTTAAGCAAGTTTAATTTTTACTGCCAGTCTTGGTGGTGTCTGTTCTGGAGAGTAGCAGGAAAAGCTGATAAGGGGCATAGGACAGAAATCTTTGTGCTTATCTCACTGCAACACATGGAGCTGAGAGTGCATCCTTTTCCTGTCCTAGGACAGGAGACGTAAACTGACCATCTCCTGACAGCAGTGACTTCAAACAGAGCCTCTAACGTCTAGAGGGTATGAATCTTCTCTCAACTTCAGAGGCCAGCTAGGTGAAAGTGGGTCACTGGCTGTTTAGAAAGCTGTTTTTGTGCCAGAAAAAAAAAAAACCCAAGCCACATTTCTGATAACTGCTGGGTCAATAGACATCTCTGTAGACATTGTAGTGTTTTGTGGGTTTTTTTCTTCCCAAAGGGCATAAATTTATCATGACTTCTAATTGTTTAGACTTCTACCAGAAGGTGAATTAAGTTTAAAAAAAACCCACTTGTTTAACTCTTTTTTTTTCTAAGAGAGTTTTATAAAAATCAGAGTTGTGCTATCAGATTTGGAACAAAGGTCAGACAAAAATTGTCCTGAAAGAAGGGGTTATTTGGACAGTGAGTGTCTTTATAGGCAAACATCAGAGGTTTTCTTTTATATATTGTTCTTTATGTGACCTAGAAATGAAGGGTCTAAGTCAAACAGAATGTGAATTAGAGCAAAGAGAAGCTTCCACCAGGACTGCCTGAGCCTTGGTATGACTGGACCTCAAGGTCTTAGCCAAGGTCTGTGCTGTGACGCTAGGTTAGTAACCAATTCTTGGAAAAATATAAACACAGTTATGAATTGGTTAGACCTGGTCTTTTCTGCTACACTTAATAGTTAGATTTCATTCTTAATTTTCACCATTAAGATAAGCAGAAGAAGCCCCAGCTTGCAGCTCTTCCTCTGGCCACATGTGGAAATATATCTTGGTAGCCAAAGCCCAGGACTAGAAATCCAGGAATGAAGTCAGGAGTCCCACATCAAATATTGATGCTGTACAGTTTGGGGCAAACTGCTTTGCTGCTTTCTGGGCCTTGGTGTCCCTATTGGTAGAACAGCCTAAGAACTTCATGATAATGCCAAGTTCAACACAGAAGATCACAGTGGGAAAGAGGCTTTGGAAGTGCACAGTATTTCTCTTCTAATTAACTGCCTGCCTGGTAACCTAGCACTTTATATAGTGGCTGTGCTCTGAAGTCTACCTTCAGGTAAGTGTGGCGCCAGGTCTTCAGTTACCCAAAGATCCTGGGACTAATGCAGTTTGCCCAGGTTTGACAGCAGTGTAGTATGCTGCCACATCAGCTGAAGGTGCAGCCTTATTATTCGAGCATTTATTTATTGCTATGACATTGGCATGCCTTGCTAATGCGAGTCTCCTCATCTGTTTCATATGTTAACTTTGAGACCTTACCAAGGCTGAAGAAATAGGTATGATCTCATCCTTTCCCTTTGTTTCAGGATGCAGAACGGTTCCTCCAGATTGATTTTTTTAATTTTTTTTTTTTTTAAGTCAGTCCTGTTAAATGTGAGCACTGTATGAATTATTAGCATTTCAGCTTTAGTCTGGAATTTCAGGTTTACTACAGTCCTTAATCTCAGCTCGTGGTCACATAAAACTTTGATACAGGCTGGCTTTGACGGGAAAATCAGCAAACTTTGTATCTCTTCCCTCCTTCCAATCAGATATGTTTCTGTCCCAGCAAACCCAAATAACTTCCTAAATGTAGCTCGGATAGTACAAAGTGGCTTTAGGACCCTTCAGCAGTGGGATGAGTGGAATCCCTAGAGTTGTATGATTAATCTCATTATAATCTCAATTTTCTAGTTCTCTACCAGTCCCCATGAATCAGATGCAAATTGTACCCTGTAGAGTTGGCTAATCTGTCACCTATAGCAGACTGTCAGCTACCTATCCAGACCTTCTCTTCTAGTATTTAAAGAGTCATCTTGGAACCTTTTACATTGTTTTTCTTACATGGCTCTCATCTCTCCACGATTCATATTATTTTCAGCTCTGCTTTAAAGAGAAAAGCACAACTGCTGGTGAAAGTTGCAAAATCTTTTCCTAAAGTGCTGCGAATCTGAGACCACGTTAAATTTATTGAGACTAAGCATTTTGCTCTGCCTTCAAACTAGTGATGGACATAAATTTTGGCAGTTTCGGATTCAGAATCCAAATATAGGGATGCTGAGGCTGGTCTTCTGAGAAGCAGAGCAGCTTGAGCTGGGAGTTCAGCTCCAAGCTTACACCCACATCCCCCTTTTCCTCAAGAGAGGGAAACTGGTCTGAGCACTGGGTGGGAAGATCCCAGTCTGCAAGGGAACATACCGCACCTTGTGCGTAGCTCACCCTTCCCCTAGACTTTGCAAAATTAGATCAGCTTCCTCTCTCTGAATCAGTTTTAGTTTCTGCAGTAGCACAGGGTTCCTCGGTGTCTGGCTGTATGGTGTGCTATGAACAGGGGCATAAAATGCAGAGCCAGAAATGTGGGTGGTAAATCTACCCACCCTTCGTTATTCGTACCTTTGTTACTTGTATTTCTTTGCAAGGTTCCCTTTTTCACAATAGTTTGGTCCTATTTAGGTCTAACACTGATAAAGCATTTTGAGGCTTTCCCATAGAAGGGTTACTGTTGACTGCGTTGCGTTTTAACAACTGGTCAGTAACTCTTGTGTAAAGAAACTTGCCGTTTGCTTTCGAGTCTAAAGAAAAATTCAAGTAGCTGTCAGTTCTGCAAAGCTTTCTTTCCTTGCAGGAGGAGCCTGAACAGCAGCTGTAATTTATCACCCATCCTCCACATCACTTGGCCACCGTCCGAAAGGACACTTTACCAAGTTTCAGTAGTTCCTGTTGCATATTGCACAGCTCGGGGAGGCTGTCACTCATCTCTCAAACTACCCAGGCTTCAGCAGCGTGGTAGGAACCGTTGTTACGTGAGTCGCATCAGCTTTTCCGTGCCCCAGGACATTTGGGAAGCTAACCCCACCGCCTTCCACCCGCCTGCCAGAGATTTCATGACTGTCGGTAAATTCCTTAGTTACTTGAGAAGCCGTTGCTATAGAAAATGTCCTTTTATGCGTGTTTGTACTGGCTTGTCTAAACGAGTGTCAATACCGGCATCTGACTGGGCAAAAAAAACCTGTCAGTATCTGCCTTCTGATGTTAACATTGGCAGCAGCTTCTTGTGACTGTTGCAGGGAAGTAGCTCTGTTGGCCAAATACTTTCAGAATTCAGATATTACCTGTTTGAATATTTAACTCTTTCATGAGATCTCTAAATCTCACCCTTTTCTGTTACCAAGCTGCTGACCACCAGAGCTTCTCAAGACAAGAAGCAAGGTGATCTGGAACCATTTTTCACTCGTAGAATGCAGTTTTTAATTCCTCTCTTCTGTGTTTCTGTGCATTAGGTTTCTTTTCATAGGAAGTAAGTTTGGAAAGGACCTTAAGGGCTCATCAAATCCATCACCTTTTCTCTAAAAGGGATCAGCTCTGCTCTCATGAGTCTTGACAGATGTGTTTTTAAAACAAAACCCTAAATGGGTGCCTCTTACATGAACTCCACAAACTCTGCAGAGTCTGTTGTGTGCTTGGCTAAACATGGGAAGGCTTTTCCAACACTTGAAACTGTATCTCTTTTGCTACTATTTAAGATCATTATTTCTTTACTATGGAGAACAGAACATGGAGATAAGACTGCTGTTCTTTTCTGGCCTTTGACATTAAGGTTGCTCTAGGAATCGTAAACCCCAAATCATGCGTTCCTACTTGTAGCCTTGGTTAGGGTTTTAATAGCTTCTGGCATGCCAGAGAGAGATATGACTGGCATATTTTAACTTTTTTTTCAATCGTGAGTCTAAATTACCATCTTTCTACTTACAGCAAGTACAACCTGGCCAGCCCTTAGTGTGAAGCAGGGGAAGGCTCAGACTCTGAATCTGTAGTATGGCATCTTAACCATTACCATGACCTTAAACCAACAGATTTTTACTGTGTCTGGCCTTCCCTCTGAATATATTGTAGGGAGTTAAACAGTATTAAATGGTTTTTCCAGTTTAGAAAGTGTGTATGGGAAGTGGGGGAAGATGTTGTATAGGGTAGGGCAGGTGGAACGGGAAGCTTGCAGTGGCTTTGGATTAAGTTCTCTTAAGTTACAGTGTATGCCTTTGCTCATATAACTTGGTCCTTCTTTTCCCTCCTGGATCCTTCTAACCAGTCATCCACATAAGTAAATTCCCTCCCAAACTCTTTCAAAGTGAATAAGCTGTTTCTCTTCAAGACAAAACCCCCTGTAACGTCTGGAGGTAGCATATGCCAGGGACCCTTCCCGGCCCAACCATGTGGACAAGAAGACTTTGTCATGTCTGGCTTCTTCCACCCTGTATAGTCCTCCAGTACCATTCCAGCAGTCTCTGAACTCCCAGACGTGCCCGTATCCCTTCAGAGGATGTGTAACAGATACCCTCAGTTTCATGTTGGGAAGCAGTGATGCCACAGGGCTGGCTTGTGCAATGTCAGGTGGGCTTTGTGGCTTGCAGAGGACTCTGCTCCTGCAGTTATACTGTCACTAATTTAAAGTTAGCTTGAGTACACATACACGAAAAGTATAAAACAAGAATTCCCAGAGCAGCATCCTATGGTGAACTCCTTCTGAACCGAAGCAGAGAGATAAATCAAAGTTTGTGCTTTTTAACTACTACAGATGGGCAGAACACACAGGCAAGACTATTAGAGAAAAGAGAATATAACCTCTCTCCAGAGAGTTGAACCTGTCCTAGTGACTCCAGGCATAACAGGATATACAAATGGTTCTATTTCGCTGCTTTGTTTTAATGTTGATTTGTTTGTAGTCTGCCCAAGATACTAATAGGTGTTTTACAAGTATAAAGACAAAGGTGTCTGCCCTGAAGAACTCACTAACCAAGAACTCTACTGTACAGCGCTAATGCACAGTCAAATTTTCTGCCTAATGAACCAATCACTTTGATAAAATCTCTACCTCTTGGTGAATTCTCTGCTTTGATTTTTCCCCTCAACACCCATCATCTTTTACATCTCACTTTATATTCTTTTTTGCTCTGCTTTAAATTTGGGGGAGCAGTTTGTGCTTTAATCAACATTTTACGGTGTAGCTCCTTGAAATGAAGTGAATTATGTCTTTCATTAGGAACAAAAAAAGTTGGTCTGATGTTGCAACGATATGGATATTTAAGCTGAAAAATTGGAAGACCCCGGCCTGGCACAGGATTTTAAGGGGACAGTGGTGCGACGTTAGCCTTTAATCCCTTCAACATGCTGCGGTTGATAACAGGTTGTAACATGGATGTTAGTTCCTGCATTTGCAATGCTCATATCCAGAATAATAATTGAACAATTCCTCCTCTTTAGTGATGTGTTGGCTTCTTACCACCTATGACTTAGCATGGATTCTTTTTTTCTTTGAGAGGTGTTGATTGCTGCAAAAATAGTCATGTTAATGGTTGCCATCTGCACCTTACCCTCACCACTTCCACTTCATAACAGGGGTATGTCATTGCCCCTTTTCCAGAGGTGATTTCCTCTGCAGCAGAGGTGGTAGAACAGACTCTGTGACTGCTTCTCATCTGCTTCAGCACAAAATCAGCCAGTTACTCCAAATCGTCTTTAGTGATGGTTTATGCTGTCATTATTGTTTTCCTGTTTCTTATTGGGCCTCACTTCCACCTTAAATCAACACCTACCTTTTAGCACAAATGTTCTCATGAAGGAGTTATGTCTGAGAAACTGGTTTAAAGGTAGTACGAATATGCATTAATGATAATCAGTGATGGCACACTTTACTGTTGGGGACTTTGGACTTCTTTAATCAGCATGACATGGATTTTCTTTTTAACCTGTATCTGTGTGGCATGCTGCTTTTAAAGTTGTCCAACTAGTAATGTATGCCACATTTTAGACGCGCAGAACTGTCAGTAGCAGTAGCAGGCTGCATGGACTGCTGCAATATGTCCTGACTTCCTAATTTTTCTGCTATTTAATGTTAGGTTATCTTTCACCCAAGTGCATTGCTTTATATTTATCAACACTAAATTTCTTTTGCTTCATTTTAACTACTTCAAGTGCTACCTCATTTTAAGCCTGGTTTCCAGGTCAGTTAAGCATATATGATTATTCCACTTGTCTATTCCATCCTCTCTTACTGATTTCAACCACATTACATAGGCTGCCAGCAGCCTTACAAATATTAAGTTCCTACTCTTTGTGAAAATAAATAATCGCATAAAGAGGAAAGTCAAATTGTTTTCCCAGCTGGGCTCAACTGTATTATCAGACATCAGAGAATCCACATAGAGGAAAGCCGTTATGAATGCTGTAACCACAGGAACAGCTTCTATCAGAACTTGCACTTCATTAGATATGGGGTCATCCAGCCACAAGATGCAAAACCACAGGAAGCCAAGTTGCTTTGCTTAAAGTTATTACAACTATCCTTTTTTAAATGAAAAACGTAGCTCAAATCTTGGAGTAGCTGTGACCTTCATCTGTGCTTGGAATGACTTCTTTAAAAACTCCGTGGCTCCACCCCCGCCCCCCGCTTTTCTTATGGCATTAAGTGTGGGGTAATGAAGGGAAGAAATAAAACTGAGCTGGCGTTGCTGAGTCACTGCTGAGATTTGAGACTGGCTGACTTGCTGGTGGAGCTCTGCTCATGATGGAGGGACCACCCAGCTTTTGCAGGTAGCAGAAGGGATCAGAAGGGAATAATAATGAAAGGAGAGCAGGGTAGTAGGAAGATTGACTGAAAGGAGGTAAAGCAAAAGTAGAAAGCAGCTTTTAAGAGTGGATTGTTAAAGTCTAATTGGAGGTAAACAAAAACTTCTAGAGCTTCTGTGCTCTTCCTAAATGCTAAGCCACTCAGGTCTGTTGGACAAGGGTCTCTTTTCCTCTTTTTTCTACACACTTTTAGTGCTCAACGTAGAGCAAGAATTTCTGTGCTGTCTGGCATCTGGTTTCTCTCCGCTGCAGTACACTTTGGACATCTAGGTGAACTACTCCAAGCCTTCCACTAAGGATTTGAGACCTTAGCCAACACCACTTCCCTCTCAACAGAACAGCTTCCCGCAAGACGGCTGAGGGACGAGAGTCAGCAGCTGTGGCTTACCCTGTACCCGTAGACAGGAGAGTATTAGGAACAAATGAGACATTGGGAATAAATTGGTCCTTCCTTTAATCTGACATTTCCTCCTGAGTCTTCTCTTCATTTTGCTGGTTATTCCTGGAGCAGTTTGCCGTTAAGCTGTGATAAGCATCCCGTTCCCATTCCTTTTTCAAAGCTCCTGTGCCAGGAGACGTTCCGGCATAGAACACGCATGCTGCCTGCGGGATTGCCTACCTGGCAATTATTTGTATTGTTTCGTACCCACTCATAGCTTTAATCTGCAAGTCCCTTGAGGCACAGGTTATGTGTTTTGTGTGGTTCACTGGGCAGCCATAGAGCACTTCATTCCCCTTAGGGCATTACATAAAGTGTTAATAATAAAATCCTAGGAAATCTACTTGGAATTACAGACATGGGGATTTTCTCATTGTCATTTTTACATTACCTCTAAACCTTTATGCAGGACCATAAAGCTAATACTTAGCATAATGAAAGACATGTGTGTCTTTAAAACTCACCGAGGCCAAAATTACAGAAGCAACCATCGCAAAAAAAAAAAAAGAGATAAGGAGGAAGGGGAGCAGCAAAGGGTGTGAAATGAAGGCTATGCTTTGCAAGGTGCAGAAATCAAAGGGAGGCAAGAAAAGCAGAGCAGAAACACAAAGGTCAGCCATGGAAAGCAAGCCAAAGGAAATGAAGTCTGAGGAGGGGTTTGAAGGTGGAAGGTGAGGCTCTTTACTCCCAGGGGAGGAAAGTAATGTAAACCGAAGAGCAGTCTGGACAGGTACAGATGTGAAACACAAATAAACTAAACGTTTTCATCTTTAATGCTTGGGAGATCAGAGCTGGATTGCCTCTGAGCAGAAAAGCTGAGGTAAGACCCTGACTGTGAGGGTACAAACTGTCTCAATGTCCTACGGCTGTCTATCAGTTTTGAAGCACAAGACCTGTCTTCTTCTTGGATATTTAAGGTTTTCTTTGGCATTGAAGCAGGCCTTGGTAACGTACCTAGTGCACATGCTGATCTAAGCTATTCTCTGCTCAAATGGCTTGCTTGCATAGGTTAAAGCAGATGAGTTGTTTTGCAGGTTGATAGAGCTAAAGTTCTGCCAAAGATTGCAGATTTCACAAATTGACCATGAAAAGCCAGGTCGCAGCATACGTGCTCTGTCTTGGTCAGGCCACAAGGCTGCACAGGTCATGCTGGAACTTTTGGTCTCCAAAGATTACCCATAAAGTAGTGCCAGCTGCTTGATGGTAGGTTTTCCACCTGCCTTGTGGTTGAAGTAGTCTGTTTGCTGTCATGTTCTCAGTAGGGATCACCTTAATGTGGTGTTTCAAGACAAGATCAGCTATTGCTGGATCTAAAATCAGTATTTCAGAGTAGGGTCACCATTGCTAACATACTCAAGGATGAGAAATGTGGAGATGTAATCACATACTTTTTCCCTCTTCTTTCCTAAACATTATTCCTTCTCTGTACATTGAAAGTGCCATTTTTCTTCATCGCAGCAAACACTCCAAATGGATCCTTTCTCCTTTTCTTCCCTTCTTTCATCTTTCTTTATGCTTCCTTAGCTCCCCAGGTCCCCATGAAGTGGGAAGTCTACTTCAGGCCTATTAGAAACCTTTGTCTAATTGCTTTGGCACCTTAACAGCCAGACTTATTTTTCAGTATCAAGGGGATTGAGACAGCATTGAAGGGATACCCAGGGCTCTTTACAGAAATACCTGTCCTAAAGTAGGAGGTCTCAGGAATGGGAAATACTTTGTTTCCTGCTGAAACAAGAGGGAGTTTTTATGTTTCCCCTGTTAGGACAGCAACAATTGCTGCCATTCCCTGCTAGCTGTTGTGGAGTGTGAGGATGAATACCCAAGGACGGATGTTCTGTCCTTGCCTCCTCAAGCAGTTTTTCCATACTAAATGATGTCACTTACGAAGTTTGTGTTGCATCTTGCTCGTGGTTACAGTCATCCTGTCTTTTCTTTCTTTGATACCCTTGTTGCCAAAGTTAATGTAGAACCAAATTATGAGCCTTTCACCTTGAATTCGGGGATTTATTAACTGTAGTGTTCTGTGTAAATATTTACTACTGGTAATGTTAATGAATGTGGAAAAATCGCAAGCTAAATCCAAATAAAGTCAGAACATCTTCTGTTTTCTTTAAAGCACAGTGTTCACCTTTGGTTTTTGCTGCTTGGAGTATAATACGTGCCTCCAGGAACTTGGAAGCTAACACTGCAAGTGACTACAGAACAATACAAGTCTCTGCAGAAATGTTGCTCTGATAAGTTTGCTTTTTTGGCCTACATTTCTCAGTGGTTATTATTTGTTAATTATGTTATATAGTGCTCACATGTGGGCTAATTGCTTCCCCAGAGAGCTTACAATAAAATGATGGACAGAACAAGGGCAGGATGTTACAGATATCACAGAGTAAAAGGGTAAGGTAGGACACGGGCAATATGGTTAGTTAAGCACTTAGGTCTGTGTTTGAAAACAGCGTAGCATTATGAAGCATAGTGTAGAAGAGTTGAGTTGGTTTGCTGGGGGAGAGGATGGGTTCTAATTTGAATTATCTGAGGAGTTGACTTGTCAGAATAGTTGTGCAAGGAAGCACCAAAACTGAAGGCAGCAATGAAGAAAAAATCCAGAAATTTATGAAAGAAGGCTGCAGGGAGATTGTACCTGGCTTGGTTGTAGTTGCAGGGCTGTACTGTGTGAATTCTTGAAAACAAGAATAAGGTCCATACGAACTGTAGGTATATTGCACAAGTGATATTCCTTGGAAAAGAAAACTCTCTCCTCAGACAAACTCTTTTCCTCAGACCCTTATAGATGGGAGAGAAGAAAAAAATGTGCGTATACATCCGTGCAGTTGTATTTCAGATTTCAGTTCTTATTCTTGCTGTTTGTCTTGTTTTTCTGCATCTGTCTTTTAGTCTGCACGGTTTCAGGCAGGAGGACTGTGATGGTATTTATGGTTTATGCTGCTCCAAATTGTAATGTTCTGATTCATTTTCCTGTGCTGCGAATACTTCTTCACACCTGCTTAGAGAAAAGGAACCAAGTCATCATGAAGGCACACTTAAGTGACGGACTAAAAAGTGACACAAGGTATTTCTCAGCAGCTCCTCAGCCACTGCTTGTGCTGAAAAACAGGAAACGTCTGTACGCTTGCACAGAGGTCTGACTTGATTTTGATACGTGGATCAGCTCTCTAGCATATTACCCTGTCAGAGCAAAGAAGCAGAAGAGTTTCAAGTGTGTATGTTCCTTTTGAGAAGCATTTTCTAAGGGGAAGGGGAAAGGAGCAAAGACTTGGCCATTTAAATTATCTGCTTTAAATGCTCCTAGAAGTACTTACTTTATACACAGATATTTTTCTACATTTATTATTAGAAAAGAAATAGAAGTGAAGTTTTACATAGGCAGGTCCTACTTCCCCATTTCAAAGTACATGTAGTTTCCTCTGCCAGAAGCCAAGCTGTGATGCGGGCTATGCTTGCTCTCAGAATGCCTTTTTTTCCTCTGGATACTTCCAATGATTTTTATTGCATCCCTTCTCTCAGTGGCTTATCTCAGCATCTTAAATCTTCAGAGCCCTCGTTAATACGTTTGGTTGTATCCACAATTTGGCTGGCCAAGCCCACTTGTTACTTCTCATGTAGTCCATGTAGTTTCTTCTGTATCTGTGGGGTATAAGAAGAAGTCCTGAACTCAAGAGTCAAGAAGGGTTCAGCCTTCTGAATCCTGATGAGAAAGGATTAACAGCAGCTGCCTATTCCACACACGTTACAAAGGGATAATGAAAAGTGCCCGGGGAATGACATGACAGTAGTAAACTGCTATGTGAAGAAGACTTGGATTGCTTCTGAGGGTGCCTTGCAGTACTACTGCCATGTGAACAATACCTACACTACTGGGATGACTGTCCTGGACGTTTGAAGGCATTGACATTTAGAGTATGGGTACAGGACAAAAAGATCAGTCTGCACTGATATGATTATAGTCCTACCCATTCCTTTACAATACTGTATTTGAAAGTCTCTTGATGATTTGATGATATACGGGTATATTGCAGAACAGACGAAAACTGTGATGTGTCTGTTCACTGGTAAGCGTTGCAGCCACGTACCACTGTCAGGCGAGGGGAACAGCGGGGTTATTTCAGTACTTGCACAGTGCCTTGCAGGTCTGCGATACCTCTTTGAAGGATCTCAAAGCACTTTACAAACACTTAATGAAACTCTTAGCTCTGCTGCGAGTTTCATATAGTTGATAAGGCATGTTTTGCGCTTTGATAGCCTGTACCAGAGCTGGAGGGAATAATTTCTCCTCCAGCGTTTCCCACCAGCTCTGTTTTTTAGCAGGGAAGAGAACTTGGGAAACGTGACCTTCCCAGTCCAGTGTTCGCTTTGCCGGACCATACTTCCTCTGTTATTCAAGGTGAGAACAGGACGGTTAGAATTGATTTAGGTGCTTCTGGGAAGATGAAGTCACTATGTTTGGATCTCTGTATTGTGCCAATAGAGAGATCCTAGGGGAAATCTCTTCCTTTAGTTTTGTTTATATTCAGTCTAACGCACAGATGTAATTTGCAAGGAAATGCAAAGGAAGAAAGGTTTTGCTGGCCTCAGCAGTGTAGCTAGAGTGAAATGAGATGTCACAAGGATATCTAAGTGTCTCTCTTGCGAGATATGAAAAGGATTTTTCTTTGCAGTGTGCTGATTTTTTTTAACTCTTTCCCTATGTGCCTTCAGTCTTCCGCACCTCTTGCGCATTCTCTCGCTGTGTGTATTCTCCCTTAGCCATTCACAGGCTGCCTCCTGCTCGTGGATTTTACTCACTGCCTTTGTTTGCTAAAACTTAAATGAATGCCTTTTTTTTCCTGAAAAGTGTAAGAACAGTAGGAGGAAGTTTGTCTGCTCTGTGCGACACGGCATCAGGGTTCCCAAGCTGACATTAGAAATACAGGTGCTGTAACTGCGAATATTGTAACTGTTAGTCCTGTAGGACTGACTGGGATCTGATAATGACAGCTGGAATGAATCCCCAGGACTATCTTTGTAATCAAGTCTCTGGCCAAAATTTAATCCGTTGCACTTTTGCAACCCTGTTGCTTCCTGTTACGCTGTTGTTTTCAGGCTGAAGGCAAAACCCGGCTGAGTAGTACAGCTTATTGTACGGCTCCCGTTTATTGACGGAAACAGGCTGGGATCCCATACGTCATACGACACTAAAAATGCGTTTATATGACAAGCAAATGGCATTTTGGATACCTACAGATTGCCTTCAGCAAGTGAGATGATGGCTTTCTATTTTAGCGGTAGTAATGTATGAATTATAAGAATAAATGAAAATGCTAAAACTGGCCACTTGCTGAGGGATGAGCTTTTGACAAAAATATAACATAAAATTACAAGACAGCCTGAGAGAATTTGGATGCAGTTTTAATAGAAACACATCACCACAGAATTTAAAATAAAAAGTGGAGTCAGCAGATACAATGTAAATATATTTGAAAACCAAGCACGTATAGATTTATATAGTAGAATGAAACAGGCGCTGTTTTGCGGTAATATCACTAGGATACGGTGCTGCATCGGAACAGGTATCCAGAAAGACTGTGGAACCTCCATCCTTGGAGGTTTCCATGACTCCGCCACAAAAAGCCGAACTGGTCTAGCATTGGTGGGAGTCCTGCTCCAAGCTGGAGGCCAGACTAAAGACCTCCAGAGGTCATTTCCAATTAATGATTCTGTGACTAACACCAGAATTATTCTACAGGTATTTATTACAATAGAATTTCTTTGCCTTTTTAATTGCAACGAGAGCAGTCTGATTGCTCCTTCCTTTGTAGTTGCAGATGGAGGCAGGTGTAGCAGAAATGGATCTTCATAATTCCATGGAGAAAATAGTTGGATTTTTTTAAAAGGTTTTTCCGTGTCCCCTTTCCATTAGTTACTTCCTAACTTCTCTCCTTGTCTTTACTGGGTAAGAGACAGAGCTGGTAGTTCATGTGGAGTAATTAGTTAATATCCAACTGCAAGATAGCAGCTGATTTTTCAATGTATTCTAGCACAGAATGTATTTTAATGGAGTCAAAAAGGAAGGGGCTTCTGTATAGTAATTGGAACTTGTCCTTTTAAAAAGTGCTGTCATGTCATACAGCCCAGCCAGGTATTAGACATTCCAGATCTTCATTCCATTTCCCATAAGTGGATTCCTTGCTATATTGGCATTCAGTATAAATAGTAATAAAATTAAACCTTGCTGTGGTTATGTGAGGTATCCTGGTGATTAGGATATCAGGGTCAACAAAAGAAGGAAATTGCAAGTGACCTGAATTTTTACCATTTCTTTCCAAGTTTAGTGTTCCTGCTTTTCATCTCTTTCATTAAACCCTCTTTTATTACCAGGAGGTCAAATTGTGTCTCTCTTTAAGTTTTTAAAGCATTATGGGGCTGGAAGATGCTTGTAGAGTCCAGATCTTCCATTTTCCATTCCAAGCAAGGACTAACTCCACCTAACGCTTTCCTGATAGTTGCCTGAGTTGCTTTCAATGGTTGAGACTCCCAGTGGTTGTCGAGGCTTTACATATATACTGATAGATTTGTCATGTTGGTAATTTATATCTGCTTGTCCTCTTCCTCGTAAGCACAAGGAAAACTGTCTCTTTTTCTCTCTGCATCAGCCCTTTCTGCATTGGAGTCTGTTATCATTAGTTCTTCATAAGATGCTGTCTGCAGTATACCAATCTTAATCGGGTAAATTGAAAACATTAGAGCCTCCTGGGTACCTGTTCTTATGCCAGAATTGACTTCAGAACTGATGGTACATGGCCTTATTTATGCATGTATTTATTTTAATCCTGCTTAAACTCATCATGCTACAAGTCTTTGTTCACTCTCTTGCCTGTTTGATCCCAATCCAAATGTTTATGCTCATAGTTAACTTTAAGTTGTCAACTCCTTAGAGCAAGACTCTGTCATCCTTAAAGTCTGCAAAGCTCCAGAGTGACCCTTCATGAATAATCTGCTGTGCTTCCCTCCATTAGAGCTAGACCTGGGTTAGAAAGATACAGGGATGCCCTCAGTTCTTGCCTGTCGAGTTTTGTGCGCTGCATGGGGGTCATACCAAGGCACCTCTGCAGTGAGGATCTGAAGTAGCAGAAACGGAACGGGATTATTCTTAATCTTATTGTTATGGTTTCTCAACAAGAAAGTAGCTAATCACTGTGGTTCAGCCAGACTGCAGAAAGGGGTTGTCGCATTTAAAAGCTATGAATGATCGTGTGATTGCCTTGTAACTCAAGCTGGAGGTTTACCCTCTACTTACTTATCTAGCCCATTTTCTGTCATTTGAGTGAGAATCACTGAAATTATAGTTTAGCTTTATTCTGCCTTTATGCTCACCCCTTCTGTGCTTTTCCTTTTGTGTCATTTTTGTGAACTTGAGCTAATAAAATTGCTTGTGAATAAGTTACCCCCTCATTTGCAAACAAGGAAGCAAAGGTGTGTGAAATTATGTAAGTAATTGTAGTTTGTATGTGGCAGATCTGTGACTGTATAGTAAATTTTTTGATTCCCCTTTTTTTGATTCTAAGATGTAGGTGCTAAGACAGAAACACTTGCGGTCTGAGGAGGAGGGGAACTTCACTGAATTAATCCAAGCTGCTTCTGTTGCTGATGTACTGGCAGCCTTTGTCTTTGCTGGTTGGTTATATCTCACTTTTCCTCCCAGAGTGACATGCGGATGCAGTTTTTCTTTTGGGACTTTAATTCTTCAACCTAAGGTCTTAAATCTCCAAAGATACTTGGGTTTCAAACTCACTTGATTTCATGAGGTGTCTAAATACTTTCCACTTTGGGCTTCTACTGTTGCCGAACTGTTTACACAATGTGATGGGAATTGTTTATATAATTGACCATACTCCCCTATTTTTTTCTTCACTAAACAATTGTGGCTGAAAGGTGCTCTGAGAGTATGATGCCTTAGAGATGCAATCCTGATCCTGCAGGATTCAAGGGAACCAGGTTTTCACTCTATAAGTTTAGTGTACTAACTTAATGATTAAATCAGCATTGTGTGTCTCAAGTGCCTAAAGAAAGCAGGCAGAAAAAAAACCCAACAGTGGTATTTAGAGTGCTTTATGTGCTTCAAATAATTTTCCATACCTTTAACTAATTGCATAAGCAGATGATATTTACAGGGGACTTCTGGCTATAATTGACCTTCATCTTTTCCTGTGCACTTCCAGCCTCTCCTTGAATTTTCCTATTATTTCCTCTTCATCATTCCACGTTTAACACCATGTTTCAAGCAGTCCTTGTCTCTTGCTTGGGATCATCCTACGAATTCCCTGGAGGCCAATATTCCCAACTCCTTTTAACTTTACCTTCTCAGCCCAATTTTGTTGGCAATTTTGGAACTCACAGTGTGGACAAACATATCTCCTCCAAAACCCAATCTTCAGGCCTCCGACTGGTTCCAGCACGATTGCCATTCTCCTTTTACTTGATCACCAGTTCTTTGGAGCAGGAGTGTTTCCTTCTGTCTTTTATCTTGTTTAACAAATTGCTTTTTAGAGGTTGCCGCAACACAGTACACATTTAAGTATGTGTATCTTATTTTTCTTTGAAACTTTTATATGCATGTGTTGGGCCAAGCAGGGGAGGAAGTGCATAAACGGTGAGTCTCCTGTCGAGAGGTTAGAGAAAACCCATGTTTAGAGTTCAGCAGTGTTCCCATGGCTACTAGGACAGGTACATCACGGGAGGGGGAACGCTTCTGCCATTTAACAGCCCTTTCAGGTGATTTATGGTTTCACATAAGCTTTTCCTAAACTGAGAGGTTTTCTAGGGTTGGCACCTCTTTGCTTGTCTCCATGCCCTGTTAGTTCTGTGTTCAGTGGCCCATGGTTATTAAAATTCTTATCAATAAAGGAGTTTCTGAGCAAGGTTCTTATTTTCTGGGATCATGCCTACCTTCTGAACTCCTCGGCTTAACCAAAGGAACATTTTTTTTTTTATGTCTAATGTATTTTATAAAAGAAATGTGTAGAGTTCAAGTCATATTTGCCTTCAATTACAGTAATTAAGTTGTCAGGACTTGAAGTCACCAAGGGAATGAGAAAATCCTTTCCTGGTTGGCCAGGGGGTAACTGGTGTTCTGGTTGCAAGTACGTTTTACATATTGGGGTGGGGAGGAAAACTGTTCTGGCTGGCATCTGCAGCAGAATACCTGGGAGACTGTTTGTCATTTTGCAATACAAGGTGTCAAAATCCTGCTGTGGGTAGAAGGAAAAGGAAAAGAAAGTGAGCTGTTTAACTCTGCTTTAGCAGGGCATCTATTTTTGATCCGCACTAACGCTGCTTGCTTGGGTTGGGAGATATAGCTTATTAAAAAGAGAGTGACTACAAACGTAGCACAATCCATTTACTCTGTGGATTCTGTCATGTCAAACTTCTACTGCGGCTCCCCTTTCAAATGTAACCTATATGTATAGATGTACGTAGATACATGCTTTTTTTTCCCCCGTGTTCAACATCTCTTTGCAGACCTCTTTGCCAGAAGTCAGGTAGTTTTAGTTACTTCATAAACTTACTTGAAGGTACACTACAAGATATTCCTACAAGAAAAGCACCTAATTTTTATAAGTGCCCACACAAACATTACTGGAATCTCAAGTGTAGCGTTACTTTCGTTCCACTGGAATGGCTCTCTTGAAAGCAGATGTATCGTAATGCACCACTAATGACACAAATTTTTGCATTCCTGCTCGTGTGAGTAAAGGTTATGGTTGCACAAGGAGTCAGACATGCAAAACCTTACTCACAAGCCCTGATAAACCTCACTTCAGCTAGCAAGTTTAAGGATGCCCTGAAGAGAGCCAGATCACTTATCTACACCATCATGCAATAACTATAAAGTGTTGAGATAAGTGGTTTTCTATCTCCCAGTTTTCTGCTGGCCTTCACCCTATCTATCAGTTTATGCCAGTGAAAGTGGGTGTGAAATATTACTGCTCCGAGTTGGTTGCATTTTATAGTCACTTCAGTTCACATAGGAGAGGCATGGGTAGAGTGGATGCTCTTACCTGTCTGTGCATTTCTGAATGGAAAAACAGTGGAATAGCTCTGTCATACTCACCGCGTTTGACTGTAATAGCCGTGCCACTGCCGCCCCTTCAAGAAGCGTGTTGTAGGCCAGATGGTGGTAGGGATTCTACCCAATTCTTACCTACTCAGCTTTTGCCATCGAGAGGGGTGTGCTTGCTTACCTGCAGTTTGTACAAGGCTTTAAAAAAAACCCACAATGTAAAATTTGGGGCATTTCCAAGAGTCATCTGTGACTTTTGCCAAGCAAAAGGATATGCCACAAAGGGTTATTTCAGAGTGCTTCAGTATCCATGCAAACAAGTCTGAATTTCAGCTGCCTTTTGGGCTTGTTTATTTTGTAAGTCACAGATAATTTAACAAGTTATGTATTTTCATGTTGTTGCATTTGTTGCAGCTCTTTCAGAGTCAGTTCTCTTCATGCCATACATAATATCCAGCTCCATAGCTATACTTTGCTTTTTGTTTTATCTTTACTTTCTAGATAAGAGACTTTTTTATAGATACTCACCTGCAGCTAGAGTTCAGCAGCTATTTATTTTGTGTATGCAGAAGCCTTGTAAGATCTAACCTGTGATGTTGTTTTTGCCATCTGATAACGTATGATCAAATGGAGCATGTTTAAATAACAACATCTAGGACACAATGACAGTAAACTAGCTACGAAACAAACATTTCTAAAGATCAGATAAGATGGAAGAGATGCATCAATGCTGGATTGCCCCGTATATCATAAGTTCTTGCACTTTGCTGTAGAGGTATTCCAGGCATGGGATTTCCTTTGTGCCACAGGCTAATAGATTGTACTGCATTATTTTTCATGTTGTTTTATATCTTGTAGAGACATGTGCCTTTGCAAAGTGAGTGTAATACACCGAGTATGATAGTGTTATACATAATAGGCATGAGCTGCACAGGAGTAGGTAAACAGTAAGAAATGCAAAGGAACAGAGAATTGTCTTGTTCTGTACTCTCTTGCTGCCTTCTGTACTGTCACCTCTTCTCCCTAAATTTACGCCATCTTCTATATTAAGGACTGCCTCTCACTTCTGCCCAAGTCTATACTTCTACAATGAATTTTCAAAGCACCGTATTGGTTTTTAATATTTTTTGTATTAGTGTGCAAAAAAAATAACCTTATGTTTAAAACCATTATTTCTGACTCTCACTCCTGCTGCTCTTTGTTCACCTGCAGGAGGATAGTACCGATCCTGAGTCTCAGGAAGAGAAGCGGAGAAGCCGATGGCTGTCTGAGCCTGCAGACGGTTACAATACAGTGAAGAGCGTTCTCACTGTACAGGAATATTTCGCCAAGCGCATGGCAAAACTGAAGGGATCCCAGAATGAAACAGAAACAAAGGTAGACAATTCCTGCCCAACAGCTGGCGAAGCTTTGGAGCCTTCAGAAGGACTGAAAACCAAAGTCAAAAAGAAAAAGAAGCAGCAGAAGAAAGATGAGGCGGAGAGTACAGAGCATTGTGAGAAACCAAAAGTGAAACAATCTAAGATAGGTAGCTTGAATGGTAAGGAACTGGAGGCTCCATTAAACGAGTGTCACTCAGGGAAAAAGAAAAGGAAACATAAAGAGCAGCACAAAGGGGAAAGTGTCAGTTGTGATGAAAATCTGGGCAATGGAGAAACTTATACAGGAATATCTGATGGGGAAGATCTCAGCATAAAGGACTCTGAGGAAAAGCAAAAGAAACGCCATAAGAAGAAACACAAAAGGCAGAAAGAGGAGACAGATGAGTGTATCGAAGGAGCACAGAGAAAGAAAAAGAAGCACTGCAAGCACCTTTAGCCATTTAAGAGTCAAGCTGGGACTCTGAGGTGATTTGAACTTTAGCACGTTAGAGGAGAAGTCTGTGTAAACACAACCAGCCAGACATCATGTTGTAATCCAGTCTTGAGCACGCTGCTCTACCTCCAACTGAAACCACAGACTGTGTTTAAATATATCTCTTTCAAGGGAGAACACGGTGACAGGCCAATGTGAGCTTCAGTGCCATGTTAAAAAGGTCTCCATATGTAAGGCTGAGGCTTGCGTGTCTGCAAAGACTTGATAAAAACCAGTTAGGCTTTGCCTCTTCCAGTATGGCAGACGGTTCACCTCAGTGGCTTTGCAAGAGCTATGTTTTAACACGACAGACCCTGTGCTGCACCAGAGATTTGCTCTGGTGCAACTTCATTCAAGTCAGATAACAGCAAGCAAAATCAGGCATGGTTTTAACCACTGTGGTTAAGACTGCGAAAGGCAGCGAATGCTGCTTTACACTGACTGTATTTTTCTCAATCCAAGGGGAAAAAAAAGTCACCCTACTACAGCCTTTGTTATTAGAGCCACTGTCGTTTTCACTTGTGATAGCCCAGCTCTGCTTCTGGAAACAGGAGGGGTTTTGCAAAGCTGTATGTATTTTTTCACTGATTTTTGCAAAGTCCTGTCTAATTTTTTCATTCATCTCCTTTTATGTATAAAATAAATGTTGTTTCTTCCCAAAATACTTATTCTAATTAAAGGTTTACACCTGAGTGTCAGTACTAAAGAATGAAATAAAAATACCTCTCTCTGTTTCCTAGCCAGTTGTTAACTATTCTCAAGCAATTGTAACTTTGCAACAAAGCTAACGAGCTGTGCCTTTATTAACCATATCCAAATCTTTGGTTCCCAGGCAACAGGGTACCTTCACTGATGCATCTGGCATTCAAAAAGTTGTCTTGGATAGAGCAATGGGTTTTTTCTGAAATTAGGAGACCAAATAGATTTTAAAAGCATAGCTGATCAGATGCATTAGGATTGCTGCTTACACATTGCAAACTTGCAGTTTAGATTAATAACCAAATTAGTGTTTGTTTCTAATTGTAAATTTGGAAATAAGTAATGCTGGAACTCAGCACTACCACCAGCAGTTTTGTATGAGATCTTAAACATTCAGCATGAATTTTGACATGTTAATCTCACTCAGCTAAGAGCTGCCAAAAGAGGTGGGTGAGCTTGGAATTAAAGTGGTGGAATGGGAAGAAGCATTCGCTGTCCTGGAGTCCAGTTCTGATATTGCTTTGGCCACAGCCAATTGACAGCACAACCCTGAAAGCCAGCCAGTTGTCATGGCATAATTCAGAGTAGTTGACCAGAATTCAAGTTCATTAGCTGTTTGGCTGTGTTTCATCAGTGTAAATCTAAAACATTCCATTGGCCTGCTCTGCTGAATAAAATGGGTACATTTTAATTGTCTTAGCTCAGTTGAGTTGCTTAACGTGGTTTGAAAAACATTGTCAAGATGCAGATGTTAATGTCAAAAAAATTCCTTAAGCTGCTTTTATTGTCCAGTGGAAGAAACTTAGTCTGCAGCACACAGTCTTCATGGCTTCAGATGTTTTACTTGCAGCTGAGCTCTTCCTTTTTCAGATATCTTGGTTTGCAGTGCACCTTTCTTGCCTTCAGGACATGCTCATTCATTGCAGCAAAATTGCTGTAGTTTTACTTACTGGAAGGGAGAACAAGATGCCTTTCTCTGTGTTTCACTGCTGGCATGCCAGTAGTTTTTACCCCTTGTAGCATTTGCTTTTCAGTGCTATACAAATATTAGCCATTATGATGCTGCTGTGGCTGGGCTTGTTCCGCAGCTTCCTTAACCGAAATACCACTTAATGCCATGAGGTTGCTATAGAGTTGTGAGTAAGCTCCATGCTTGGGATGGAAAAAATAATCGTCTCAACGGAAGACAGCAAAATCATTTTTCATGTCATATTGAAGCATCTGGAGTTTTATGGGTCCCCGGCAAAGCAGCCTTTCTAATTTCACCCCGAATTTGGATTTTTGTTTGTTAGCAGAAGCCAAAAGCTTGACTATTTCCAATGTTTTGGGGGTTTTTTTAAACTCTTGAGCAGCTAAACTTCACAGTCTGTCTGCGATTTCAATTTAAAAAGGTGCTAGTCAAGGAATAGGTTTTCCTTCTTCAAATATTGCTGGGCTTGTTTGTTTGTTCTCTTAATCTTCCATGAGTTTCTACGTGCTAATTCTTATGAGTGTGTGGCCAGATTCCAGTGTTAGTTATAGAAAGAATAAAACCAGGAATAAATCTTTAAATTTATGGTGTTACTACAGTTAAGCACAGCATACCTAAGATTTAAATCTGGCTCAGATTGAAATATCAGCTACAAATAGAAGATTTTGTATTTGTACAAGAAGTGGGAATTTTGCTTTGTCCCAGGAAATAAAGGATTTTTATGTGCCTCGGGCTCAAAGCTTGTGCAGAATATGGGTTGTAGGGGGAAAAAAAATCATAGTAGACTAACATTTGAAACAAGCAATTCACTTAGCTGCTCTGCTCTGTGTGTGTTAGTAGTCAGTCAACTCTGCATTACTCGTCAAAAAGCTGTTCTTACCAAATACTGTCTAGTGAAATGGATGATTGAAACAACAGGAACATGTTTCAAAGTAATAAATTGGGGTTTTTTGTTTATGGTGGGTTGTGAGTCCAGTTTTAACTGGACTCTGGTTTGGCAAGAAGGTCATTTTTAGAAAGCATAAGAAAAAGAATTATGTCATTACCCAAATGGTGAAATTAGCAGAATGTAAGCACAAAGAAATTACTTGGTTTCATTCTGTGAAAATAAGACACTTAAACAGCAGAGTCTTCTGTTATATGTTTGTCCATCGTACTCACATGTTGCAGCAGAAAATTACGTACCTCCAAGTGCAATTACCTAGAAACTAAGCAAAGTGAGAGTCGCCACTCTGCTTTCGCTTCCAAATCGAGAGTGGTGCACACACAGCAGATACTAAAATGCTTTCAGTTTTAGTAATCCCAGGTCACCAGTGACATAGAAGAAAATTTTTCCTTTTTGCATTGGGAGCCTTACGCAGATGATGGTTTCTTGCGAGTTACTTCCCTTCTTCGCAGGTACAGCGTTGTTCTTGCTTTCAGCCTTGAAATTAACTGTCAGTGCAAGGGGTGCTACGCGCCAAGCTGCGTGAGTTGCAACTGCAAGTTTGTGAACAGCAATACAGATGCTGACTTCTGCGCTTGTAATTACCTGCAAGCACAAAACTGTCCCGGAAAGGAGAGGCCACGGAAAAGTAGTCTCTTACCAGCATCGGACCAAAGTCTGCGTGAGCTTTATGGACTTCGACTGTTTTGATCTTGCCGAGTCCCGACTCTGCAGAGCCTCCCTTCGAGCCAAGGACGGGAGATTGCACTGGTGCACGCTGCGTGACGACTCAGATGTGTGGAACAGGCACCGTTCCTTGAATTTCTTTGCAAGATGTACTAGATCTAGTGCTTTTACACACAACCGGTGTGAAGCAGAAGAAATAACCAGGGTTATTTCAAAGCATAGATGCGGGATACTATTAAGTACAAGTTTCAAGACAACTCGTTAAGATTTCAGAACCCCGTATCCTTACGTCTACGTGAATTTCAGTCCGTTAGGTTGTATCTGAGATTCAGCTGCTTTGTGAAACTTAAGAAATGCACTTGGGGACCCATCCAGTTTAGCATCGCATTCAATTAATGCAATTTTCCCTTAAGCAAAAGGCAGTTCTGGTGCCGACGTCTTTCAAATAATCAGCTCTCAGCAAAGAAAATTAGCTGAATGCACCAATTTTCTCCTGTTTAAACACACAAGATTGAAGTTCTTGAAGCATCCACCTTCAAAAGGCGCAATTTACGTCACGAAACCTCCAAACCTGCCAGCACTAAGAGGAGGAAGGAAGCTCCAAGAAGGGAGGAAAACCACACAAAGCCTCTTGGAAACACTGCAGAGCATCACACCTACCTTAAAAAAAAATCGTCTAGTAGTGTGTCCTCAAACAGCGTGAGGATTGCTCGCATCTGGAGCAGCATTTGCTTCATTCCTCCTCATTCCTGGGCGCTATGAGATTTGCTACGTGAAGGGTTATAAATCTCACCCGCGTGGTGTTAGTGGCCGAGGAACCCCCAGGAAGGATCAGAGCTCAGACTACTTGGAGAATAACCAAGGCTGTTGTCTCTGTACCTATCCCATAAGCAAACTTTCGCTTGTATAAGCAAAATTTTAGTGATGTGGGACTGGTGAATATGGCAAAAATACAGACTTGTAGTGGCACAAGTGGGAAGATTGTTCCAAAGCCAAACTGAAGCTGGATTTCTCAGCAAGTCAGAACTTAAATTCTGTTTCTGAGTCACTCAAAAGATTTTTTTTTTTTCTTATCTTAATCCATTTTTATAAACTTTAAACTGGGAGAGAGAAATTCTGCTCATCCCTTTTAACCTAAAGGGACTAATTTTTTTTTTTTTGATAGCTTTAAGCTGCGTTTTAAAAATAGTAAGAGCAGAAATATTCAGCACCATGACTGTGTGCATGCTGAAAATTTTAGGGTTTTTTTGTGCGTGTGTGTCTACATTTTTCACTGCGGGTTGCGTAAGGGGAAAGCTCTGGTTTCTCCTCCTAGCAAATAAATGGTGCTGGTAGCGGTCCCTGGGGAAAGCCTGGTGGGCCCGGGGAGGATGGGCGGCGGGCAGGGTTGGTTCTTCTCTCTCGGTGGCAAAGCAGCTGGGAGCTGCACCCCTGAGAGGTGTCTCTTCTGCTGGGAACCCCCAGCTGGCTGCAAAAACTGCCTTTGGGAGACGAGAGTTTCATTAATAATTAAGGAATGTGTGAATATCGAGCTAATTTTGGATTTGCACTTTCTCACACATTTTAATGTCTCTGAAG
The DNA here is from genome assembly GCF_964289735.1 of Phaethon aethereus. NCBI lineage: Eukaryota > Metazoa > Chordata > Aves > Phaethontiformes > Phaethontidae > Phaethon > Phaethon aethereus. The sequence continues at coordinate 3,125,527 of NC_138576.1, read as the reverse complement.
CGGGGAGCAGGGGGAAGGTGAAAATAGACCCGTCATTTGCCAGCCGAGTAAAACGCCAGATGCCGGATCCACGCCAAAAGGGATATTTTTAAAGAGTGGGGATGGTCTCGCCTATACGGCGCGAAAGCCAGGTTCAGTCACGGATCTTCTGTGTGACCCATGGGAGTTGCTGCCACCGTTCCCCATCCGTGAAAATGGGGAGAACAAAGCTTTCTTCCACCCTTTGTCTGTTCGGTCTATTTTAGCCTGTAGCTTTTAGCCGTAATTTCCCTGCTCTCAAAGCCCTGGGAGAGCTCTGCTTCTTCCTGTGCCCCAGATACAGGTAAGCATTGCACCAGAATCGGGAAGGTAAGCATAAAAAGTAAAGATGAGTTTTTCCAGACTGCTGCTAATTACCCCGATACGGTCGCAATTAAAAGGTGGCATTTTCACATGGCCCCAGCTGCCTTTATGTAATGCAGAGCTTCCTACAGGACAGGTTTAACCAGCATTTTAGGTACGGTGCAGAATGAAACCCATCTTACTAATGCAATCAGAATGCCAGGTGCTAAAGGAGAGGGGGAGAAAAAAAAAAAAAGTGTTTATTATTGTTTGCACTCAAAATGGGGGCCGCTAGAAAGGTGCTGTCTTCCAGCGTGGGAGAAAGTCCAAAAGAGAAATATTTTGCAGTATATTACGCAGACGGGAGTCCCAGCGTGCGTCTCGGGGAAGGAGGGGGGGTCTGAAAAGCCACGTGAATCTACCCCTGCAAGACCCAGGGGAGATGGAGCGATGTTGCCCGCCACGATGCGGAGGGAAGAGCAAGGACCGGGAAAACCCAGCGAGTTGCTCCGAGAGTCTCCGGGCATCTGCGGCAGGGGCAGGAGGTGGATGCGGGTCCGTTATCCTCGCCCAGACCCTTCCTCCCATCCCGCACACCGCGCCTGGAAAACGCGGCGCAGGACGGAGGCACGGCCGCGTGGCGTGTCAGAGGGGCTCGAGTGGAATTCTTCTGCTCCTTTTCTTTTCCCTTGAGGGGGTATGTTGTACTACGACTACTAAAAACTTTCTGGCCTCCAGGGCCTTGAGTGCAGAGGTGGTGGTTTTTATGGTAATGATGATATTCAGGCCCTGTGCATCCTGAGGGTCGAAAAATAATGCTGAGCGGTGCAACGCCATATTCACAATAAACCCTTGCCACTTCGGGCAGTCTCTTTTTTCAGTGCACTTCAACCCCTGCTAAAGGGAGATCAAAAAATAAAGGATGTCACGGGTTTTCTTCCCAACCTCTGCAGCAACTCCCATCTGCAAAACGCACCCGGGAGACCTGCTCGGAGCAGGACGGAGGGCTCGGCATCCTCTCTCCCTGCCCCATCCCGGCACATCCCGGCGTGAGACGGGACTTTCGGAGAGAGCCGGAGCCCACTGTGCAAAGCCTGGGACGGCACGGGCCGTCCCCAGGAGCGTGAACGGCTCCAAAACACAGATGAAAGGCAGTTGCTATGCACCGGCGTGTGTGGGGTGTGTGTGTGGGATGTGTGTGTGTGTAAAGGGTTTATAAATCTGTCCTGAGACCAGGAAATCTCCTGCGCCTTTTAGATTTAAGAGAAGTTGCCTTCCTGTTGTATTCCCAGATAACGCAGCTCTGATCAAGCCCACTTGTAAATAGCTTAATAGATTTAATCAGTTCCTTTGGAAAATGTTGTCGCTTCCGCAGGGTTTTAATTCGGTCCCGGGGAAAAGCTCAGAATGGGCAGTTGCTGCTCCTGCTGTGAACGAGGTTGGCAGCTGCCGCCTCTCTGGACCCCCAAATCGCCGTAACCCACGAGAAACCAGCACCGCAGCCATCCCGCTCCGCTGCGAAGCAAAGGGGAGACACCGGGAAACCCGGGCGGATCCTGAACCCGCACAGCTTACGTTTACACACCGCGCTCTCCACCGCTTGTAGTCTGACAAGAGTCAATAGGAACACCCAGGCACGTGGTAAATCGCTGCCTACCTGCACGAACAGCCCGGCTGGGGATCCGCACTGGGTTTTTCCCCCCCGGTCGCACGGATTCGGTGGGGCAGCGGCCGGCCAGCCCAAGGAAATGCCTCCACGGCCCGCGCCCCGGCCCGCCGGCTTTCTGGCAGCGCAGAGAGGAAATCCACCATCGGTCAAAGCGGAGCCGCTGCAGCCCTGCAGCCCATGTCAGGGGGTCAGAATCATAAAGGAATCGAGCAACTAAATATATTCCTCGGGGCAGGTTGCAGGGATGAGCTGGGCAAGGGGATCCGGCTGGGGATTTTTGGTCCCATCGCCCTCATCCTCAGCTGGGGGAATGCTTCTCGGGGGTGACTTTCCTGCCCTTGTGAGCACCAAACTGGGGTTAGTGGGAAATACCGTTACATGACAGTGGTGCATCCATCCCAGCCGGGCTGGGGTGGCTTTGCAGGATGGGGCAGCGCTCCATAAAATGCAACAGCAAGAAAAAGGCCCCAAAGCATCAGACCGGCCCTTCGTCTCCCAGCGTCCCACAGATGGGCGCTGGGGACCGACTGGGGATGTTGCAGCCCCTCTGGGCTGTGCCCAGCCTCAGCCCCCGCCCGCTGTGGCCCCTGCAAAGCTCACTCGGGGACCCGACCAGGCTGGACGAGCATCCACCAGTAGGTTCATTGGGACCCAGTTTCGGACCTGGGAATTTGGGGTAACTGGGTGAAAAACCACACAGGGTGGCAAAGTGGAGTGGTTAAAGGAGGAGGTGTGGGGGAAAAGGGGTACCTGCCCGCAGGACCCCCACCTTGATTGCAAACATGCATGCTGCAGCTTGCCAAAGCCTGGGGAGGGGGCTGGGGGGGACCTTTTGCACCACTATGGGGACCTTCCATTTGGGGCCATTTTCCTTTTCTTTCCAGGCCACCCCAAAAAGACTTCAGCCCCCTCATTCCTCCTCTCCCCACAGTTGCTTCAGCCTTGAAGTTTTAGGGGCTCGGGCGGGGGGAGGGTGCAGCAGGGGCTGTGCAGGGGTGGCCGGGACATTTCCAGCTCCCTCCTCACTCCCCTTCAGCCTTTCAGTGGGCAAAACAAGAAAATAATAATTGGGGGGGGGGGGGGGCGGGAAGCAGAAGAAGGGTGCTGCCCCCCCTCCTCGCTTCCCCGGGGGGTGCCGGGCAGAGGGTGGGGAGAAGTTTTCTCCCCACACCATCCTGGCCGGGGCTCAGGAGTTTGCAAACAAGGAGGAGCAGCGAGTTACCTTCGGTGTCATTGGAGGAGGCTTTTTCCAAGGAGCTCATAAATACGGGGGAGGCCGGACGGGAGGCTGGGACTGCGCGGGGACCCCGGGGGCAGCGCAGCGGCCGGGGCCGGGGGGGTGCCGGGGGGGTGCCGGGGGGGGGGGGGGCCGGGCCATGGCTGCGCTGCTGAGCACCTACCCCTGGCCGGAGCGGCTGGAGGGGGACGCGACCGAGGGGCTGCAGCCGGGGCCGCCTTCCCGTTGTCCGCCGGGGGAGAAGGGCTCCGAGAGCCGCATCCGCCGGCCCATGAACGCCTTCATGGTGTGGGCGAAGGACGAGAGGAAGCGTCTGGCCGTGCAAAACCCCGACCTGCACAACGCGGAGCTCAGCAAGATGCTCGGTGAGGAGCGGAGGGATGCGGGCTTTGGGGGTGGGCGTCCGTGCGTCCACCCGGCCATCCCCGGGCGTGCAAACCCTGTCCGGAGCCCCTACCCCAGAGTGGGCACCCAGGCACCCATCGGCCGCCCCCGGGGGCGCAAGCCCTGCCCAGATGAGGACCCATGCACCCTCCCCACCACTCCGCGGGGTGCAAGCGCTGCCCGGGTCTGGCACTGGCACCCTGGGGTGCATGCATCCCCCCGGCTGCCCCATGGGGTGCAGGCGGGTCTGGCACGCAGCGGGTGGGCACCCGTGCACCCACATGGCCATGCTGCGGGGTGCAAAGCCTGTCCCAGGTCCAGCACCCTGGGACAACATCCACCGGGCTGCCTTTGGGGGTGCAAAACCTGATGGGGTTCCATGCCCCAGGGAGCAGGCACCCATGCGCCCATCCCACCATCCCGCGGGGTGCAAACCCCAGCGGTGACCCACACTCTGGGGACGTGCACCCACCTGGCCACCTCTCAGGGTGCAAAGCCTGATGATGTCCCGCACCCCGGGGGACAGGCACCCACCTGCACACCCTGCCAGGCTGCAAACTCCTTGTGCTGCCAGTGCCAGGGATCCCTGGACACAGTGCAATGATGAACCCCCAAATTTTCGTGGCCTGTCTTTGCTGTCCCACTTTGTCCCCAAACTTACTAGCCCACCCCGATATTGCATGTCCAGTGGGTGGCTGGGGTGCCATTTCTGCTGTTTCTTTTGAGGGATCGCAACTCATTTTGAATTACACATTTGTTTCCCACCCCCCCTCCACTGTTTCCCCCTTATCCCAAATCCCCATTTTTTGTGCAAAACCGAGCGGGCAAACAGAAACAACCAGCCCAGACAGCCTGAGAAAGAGCGTTGCAACACAGCTGTGCTGTCCAGCCTCTTGCCCAAAGTTTGTGTTTCCCTGGACAGTTTTGTGGTGTTTTCTTTGGTGGTTTGGGTTTTCTCCTTGCTGCTTTGCCGTGCAGCATCTCTGCTTATTAGTGGTATTTCTGCTGTCTCTCTGGCAATGGGAAGGCATCAAAGGCTTTGAGCCGTACCCTCATTTCTCCCCCCACCCCAAGGAACAGCCTGGGGTGGCCTCACCGTGGGACACAACCCTCCCGCCCCCGGCGCTGCTTCTCTGTCCTGTGTCTTGGGGACATTTTGTGTCTCTCAAACAGGGAGCGGCGAGGTCGTGGCACCCGGGTCTCTGTACGCCCCAGTGCCGGGCACGGGCTGGGACACATCCAGGGGTGCCACGTCCTGACCCCCGCTCAGCCAGGCATGGCCTCGGCCGTCCCCGCTCAGCAGCCGGGCTCTCCGTCCCAGGGAGGCATCGCACGATCAGGCCATGGAGCTGGGGAGTTTATTTGCCCTGATTTATTTGCAGTGGGGCCCAGCTAACCCTGAACCCACCCTGTCTGGGGGCTCGGGACAGGGGCACTCAGTGCACCTATGGTCCTCCATCACCCTCCCACTGCCGCCTCGTCCTCCTGTGGGGTTTGCAGGCTGCGTCCTCCGTGTGCGCCGGCTCGGATATTGGGAGCCCCTGCCTCGCCCTTGGGTTGTGTGCCCGCAAGCTTTGGGCGGCAGCCCCCTCTCCCCGCCGCCGACACGGCCTCCACGGGTGCTGAGGGGAGTTCCGTTCTCCGTTTCAGGCAAGTCCTGGAAGGCTCTGAGCCTCTCGCAGAAGCGACCCTACGTGGAGGAGGCCGAGCGGCTGCGGGTGAAGCACATGCAAGACTACCCCAACTACAAATACCGGCCCCGGCGGAAGAAGCAGGTCAAGCGGATCTGCAAGCGGGTGGACCCCGGGTTTTTGCTGGGCAGCCTGACGCGGGACCAAAACGCGGTGCCGGAGAAGCGGACCTGCGGCCGGGCCGGGGGGGAGAAAGAGGGGACGGGTGAGTACCCCACTCGCCCGGGGCTGCCGGCCATCCGGGGATACCGGGAGGCCCCGGGCAGCGGCAGCAGCACCACCGTGGACACCTACCCCTACGGGCTACCTACCCCCCCGGAGATGTCTCCACTGGACGCCATAGACCCTGAGCAGAGCTTCTTCTCCTCGCCCTGCCCTGACGAGCATCACCGCTCCCACCTCGCCGGAGCCACCTACTCCCCGGAGTATGCGGGCAGCTCCCTCCCGTGCAGCCACCACCCTCTCAGCCCCATGCCGCAGCCCACCACCTGCATGATCCCCCCGGCCTCCAGCTGCCCTCCCCTTCCTCCTCCTCCTCCTCCCAGCTACTACACGCCTGCCTTCCCCTCCCTGCACCCCCCCAGCCTCCATGCCCACCTGGGCCAGCTCTCCCCGCCACCCGACCACCATGGCTTTGACACCTTGGACCAGCTGAGCCAAGCCGAGCTCCTGGGGGAGATGGATCGCAACGAGTTCGACCAGTATCTCAACAACCCCAGCCACAGCGACCACCATGGTGGGGTCTTGGTCAATGGACACGTCCCGGCGGCTGGCGGCTCCCACGCCTCCGAGACCAGCCTCATCTCTGTCCTTGCCGATGCCACGGCCACCTACTACAATAACTACAGCGTCTCCTAGACCCCCGGCCGGGGCCGCCTGGACCGGCCGAGGAAGGACCCGACTCAGTATTACGAGGTGTTGCTCCCTGGGGACATCGCTCACCGCCCCTCAGGGTAACCGAGTCCGAACCGCGAGGGCCGTGGAGTCTCCTCGGTGGCGTAGGTAAAGGATTTCGGTCGTCAGCTCGCCACCGGTGCCAAGGCTTGGGTGCCCTGCTCTGAACGGGGCCGGGGCGGGGATTTCCTAATCCCAAAGCCCTTTGGCCCAGTCCCTTTTCCAAAGCGGAGATGCTCCTGGGAGTGCGGGAAGGTCGCCCCCCATTTCGGGGCACCCCGGCTCTGCTTTGGGGTCGGGAGGGCGGCAGCGTCCCGCAAACGTCAGGTCAGAAGTCCTGGTAGGGGCAAAACCCCCTGGAAGGGGAAAAGGCAGGGATGGAGGGAAAAGGGACGATTTTGGGAAGGGGGTGCAAGCCGCGCTCAGCTCCTGCTGTCGGCGCTGCCGCAGCTGCCCTGACCCGACTGACCGCGCTGGGGGGGGTTAAACCTGCCTTGTCCCTGGGCCCCCAGGCCACGAGTCGGGGGCTTCATCCCCAGAGGGGACAGGGCACCAGGGGTGCTGCCGGGGGCGGGGGGCTGCGGGGGGGCAGCCAGCCCCCAAGGGCGCTCAGCCTGCACCTTCCGCAGGGCTGGTACGGTCAGGGATTGGAAAGGCAGGATCTGGCAGGATCTGGATCCACCCGCCTCCATGGCTTCCCCTTGGCCTCCCAGCAAAATCGCTCCCAAAGCGGGGCGGGGGGTGAGCCCCCTCCCTGCCGGGCTGGGGACGCGTCCTGGGACGAGCGCTTGGGCAAAGAGGGGGTGATGTAGCAGACACGGTTTTTCACCAAACGTCCTCCGAAGGCGAACGCTTCACGTTTCAAGCCGCAGTGCCCAATGCCTCTTCTGACTCCGGCGTATTATTGCTTGTAATAAAGCTGTACATTGATTTATTCCTTCCATTATTCCTCCCCTCAGATTTTGTATTGCTCGAGTTCTCTTCCTTTTCATAAAGATGAAGCTTTATTTTAAATCAGTTATATGACATGATTAATCTTAGTGTTTACTGTATGGCACTTGGTAATGATTAGTTAGTAGCGTGGCTATGATTTTCTGGTTTCAGTCCCGAACGTGTATTAATAATAATTGCAAATAATACTTAAAAAAACCCCACGACTTCACAGGTTTTTAAGCTAATACGTTCCATCTTTTTTGTGTGACTCTATGCATTTTGAATGAGTGTAGATACGAGTTTGCATAAAATATTTAATTTAAATAAATATGTTTTTATACAATGATTGTTTTATGATTTAAATTGCTGTAGCTATTGACAAAGTTTTCAAAACAGAAACATTTCCTGTGCGAGTGCTATTTTTTAAATTTTTTTTGTTTTGTTGGTATTTTCAGCCAAACTTTTTTACTTCCATTTTTTTAAAATAAAAAGGATCTGTGGTTATCTTTACAAATTGTGGCTTGCTTTCTAACAAACTGGCTCGAGGCATGATGTGTGCACACCTTCGCTTTCCATGGTGTGTCTCAGGGGCAGCAAGTCACTTCGATGGCCTCGATCGCACCTTTCGCCATCTCATGAATATGACCTTTTAATTCCGGGTCCCGTGTAGATATTACAGCGAAGGCAAAGCTTTGCCTTCAGCGTGTTGGTGAGCACAGATGATGTTGCCTATTTATGGAGCGAGAACCAGTGCCTGGAGCATGGGTTTTATTCACATCTAAGGCTGTCTTTCACAGTTTGTGCTGATGGCACCGTTTAAGATGCTCCACAACACGAGGGCCATGTAAAGGGTCCTCAGCGTAAATGCAGACCAAGGCAATGAGGCCTGAGCAATGCCATGTGGGTTGAATTTAGGGAGCTGGAAGGCCTCTCTTGTAGGTGGATGTGGCGTGGTGGCCTTCACGCATCACTAGTGAAGAGAAATCTTAGTCCTTGTGGTCTGTGGACACCAACCATCACGGCCTGCTCTTGCCAGACGTTAAATAAAGCTGTATCCCTGTGGTGCTTGAGGTTGAGCCAAGCACACCTGCCAAAGCAGTGTCCTCTCAGACTGTGTCCTCCTACTTGGCCCCGAAAAGCAGAGCAGCAAGTTTCTTAATGTACTTTGTGGTGGCAGCTTATATGTGTTGGGTGGAAGGGGTCTCCAGAGGTCGTTCAACCCAAAGCAACGCAACCCAACTGGGCTGGCTTGCCTCCCACAAATGACTTATCTCTGACTCAGGGAGCTCATGGTCCCCGACGGTGGGAGACTGCATGAGTTGTTGGGGAGGCACCAACATGCCCCCGTTCTGTGCTTGTGGTTGTCCTTTGTCGTAGCCGCCCTGGAGACAGCCCTTCCGTCACGCACACCACCTCCTCCTTTGCCCATTGCTCGCATGTCCAAACCCACCCTCGGCCACGTGCAGCTGGTTTCTCTTTTAGGAATGAAATGGATGCCTTTATGTGTCCTGCTGGTTCCATGGACCTCGGAGGCTCTTGGACCAGCACAGCACAAGGGTGCGACACTTGGTGCGGCGCTGAGATGGCCGGCGCTCTTCCAAGAGGATTTGTGAATCAGCCTGAGGGGGCTGGAGGGAGGGAGGTGCCATGAGCCTGTTTGGCCTCTCTGCCCAATGGCGTTGACTCATGTGGGACCATGCCAGGATGGAGCGGGGTTGGAGATGTCCTGCTCCTCCCACCTCCTGCTCCGCCCACGATCCCTGGGGTGGCCCAGGGCCGAGGGATGTTCACAGCCCCTCAGCAGCACATTAAAAATTGTTGATAGCAGGGGTGGCCCAAGTGCGTGTGTCCAAACCTGGACCCGCCTTTCAGCCAGCAAATCCAGGCAGCGGCTCCCCTCCAAGCAGGCTCTCGTTAGAGGGTCACCCCCCCGGGCATCGGAGGGTCACCCCCCCGGGGCACTCTGCAAATGACGCTTTCTGCCAGGTTTGCTGCAGGGGCAGCTGAGAACGGCGTAACGAGTTTTTAAACTGCCTTGGTGAGGAGGCCCAGAGCACATCCCACAGCCCCCCAATGAGGTCCACTCCCGCCATTGCCACCGCCATGCCTGATTTGGGCTGTCACATTCACCCCCCCATGGGACCCTCTCTCTGGGACACTGGCTGCTCCCGCCTGTCCCGCTCCCTGTTCCCGTGCCCCGAGCAGGGATGGGATCGGCCGCAACACCCCGCGAGCCTCTTCTCCCCCTTCCCTTCTCACAGGCAGGGTCACATTCGGGGTTGGCGGAGGCAAAGCCCACGCCAAGAGCGGCGGCCGGGGTCTGCTTTCCCGAGGAAGAGGGGTTTCTCCCTGCATCCCAGCCTGGCGGGCTGCTCGGGGCCAGGATGCAGGGAGACTCCCACGAGCCGAACTTGTCCCCGCTTGCTCAGCCCGGAGCCACGTGAGGGGAGGTGGGAGCGTGTCCCCGTGCTCTCTGCACGTCAGGAACAGCTACAGGCCCCAACCGGGAGCCGGGGCCCCCCGCGGGCGTTGGGAGCCGCAGCCAAGGCGAGGTGCGGCTCCCTGGGAGCCAGGGCTCGCCGGCCGGATCCGGGCACACGCCCAGCGCCGGGAGCAGCCAGCTTCCACCTCCCAGGACACTGGCAGCTGAGACGAAATTCGGGAGTGGAGTCATCCGCCCCTTCTCCGGCAGGATGGAAAATGCAGCGCTACGGGTTGCCTCTCACCCCGCAGCAGGTTTTTAGGACGCAGGGCATCGCCGCTGGGACCGGCCAGAAAATGTGGCAGACAGAGGTGGGAAGGAGCCTTTTTTGCTTGGAAAATGGATGTTCCTGCAGAGGACTGATGGTCATGGTGGTTTATGGGTGTTGGGAGGGGTCTCAATGCCAAGTGGGACTCGTTCTGCATCAGTCCTGGGCATGTTTCTCCTCTCTCCCCATGACAAACCCGTGAGCCCAAGGCTGTCTCTGTGCACGTCGAGGAGTCTTGTGGTTTGTGAGTTGCCTTCTCCAGGCAAGGATGGGCTGGGGATCAGCAGGAAGATCAAATCAGGGCTGCAGGAAGGGATAAAATGACCTCCGGCCACATTCGGGCTCCTGCTCAGGGCTATCAGGTTGGGCCAGGGCAAGGGCCTCTCCTTGCCAGAAGGTGGCCAGGGTGCGAGTCCTCTGCCCCCGGTGTCCGGCGGCCCCAGCCAGCCCTTGGCTCCCGTGGCGGTGTGGGTCGCGGTGCTGGACGTCGGGAGCAGGGATGAGGTCACCTTCCCGGATAGCGCTGGGGCCCGGGCTGGCCGGGAGCTGCGGTGTGTCATGCCCCAGCCCTCCCAGGACGGGTGATTTCCTTTGCGTCCCTGGAGCAGGTGGTGACCCCTCTCCATCCTTGCTCCATCTGCTTGTCCCAGTGCCACCAGGCAGGGCTAGATCCTGATGACAAGCAGCCACGTGGCTGCGCCGTGCCTCAGTTTCCCCATTTGTAAAACAGAGATACTACTTCCTTCCCTGTCATGGTTTTTTTGTCCAGCACTGGGACATGATCTTACCAAGACTGTGAGCAGGACGAAGTGCTTGTGCTGCCCTTGTCACAGGGGGTCTCTACCCCATGTGAGGGCTCTGGATGCTGAAATTAGCTGGGAGGTGATTATTTTCCCGCCATCACTCTCAAAGCAGAAGGCAGAGGAGGGAAGTAGAGGCAGAGAAAGGGGCGAGGAGACTTGACTGAGGTCACCCTGCAAATCAGTGGCAGACCCTAGGGGAGACCCTCGACACCACCAACTCCCCCAAAATCCCTTTTTGCCCCTGCCAACCCTTTTCTGCTCATGAATAAACACCTTCCCGCTCCATCTCTCTTTGCCCTCATCTCACCCCAACTCCGAACCCTGCCCCACCTTGCGGGCAGCCATGGCTGCTCTTGCGGGCAGTGGGGAGGACAGGATCAGGCCCTCCCTCCCATCCCTCCAGAGGAGGGAATGAGACAAGCTGCTGAGTGGTTTCCTGCCCGGCACTGCCAATGGGAGCTGCTTGGGGTGCCGGGAGCAGGGGAGGATGTATCCGGAGCTGAGTGTTTCCTGGCAGATAAGGCCAGCCCCTCCTGCCGGATGTTATGAGTCCAGGTCCTACCTCCACGTTTCAAGCGAAGGGGCCAAGGAAAGGCTTGGATGTTTATGTCAAGGAAAAATAACTTCTCCCTCTGTGTACAGTCCTCCGGCTCCCCCAGGGCTACGTGCGGGAGGGTAAATGCTGGGAATAGGAAAGCAGGGGCGAGGGGCTGGATGTGGGTGATGGGGGAGCAGAGGTTGGCCCCAGGGCCGGAGGGCTGTGGGCAGGCTGGGTGGGCTGGGGTCTCTCCCTCTCTGGTGGGGCTGGGGTGGGATGGTGCTGGGGCAAAGGCAGGGAGATGAGCCCGGGACTGGATGGAGCAAGCTCGATCCTGTGGGCTCAGGCTCAGCATCAATCCAGAGTTACCTTGGTGGCCACCCGCTTGGCTGAATCCAGCACGTCACCTCTGGTGCACAACTGAAGGAGATCCAGCCCCCAGTAAGGACTTGCTCAGAAGACCCCCATCAAGGCAGGAGCTCCGTGGCTGAAGGTCCAGGGTTAGCTCCTGCCCACCCCTGTCATCCAGGGAGTCAGAGATGTTGAAAGGGGGAGAATGGTGGAAGAGTTGGGTCCCACAGCCCAGCAGCACCCAGCTGGCTGGGGAGGAGGGAGAGGTTGTGCAGTGGGTATGGAGGGAATGAGGCAAATAGGGATCTTCTCCATCTTTTTTGCAATAAATAAGTAAACACCAGTGTCGGCCAGACCCTCCTCCTCTGAATGCAGCTTGCGCATTCCTGTCATCATTCTGGGACCATCCACAAGGCTCAAGCCAAAATCTCTGCACTGCCTCAAGGCTGGTACATGTTCAAGGTCATGTCTGGACATGGGAAGGGACACAGAGAGACCTGCACTAGGCTCACACTGGTCAAGAAACCAGGACAGGGAAGACCCCCAGCCCTCAACTGCTACCATCCACACTGTGAAATTTCCACAATCCCCAGCACAGTGATGCCCAGGCCAACATGTCCTGCCCCCCCTGGGATGGGGGCACTGAGGACATCCCCAGGGGAGGTTTGGATGTAGCCAGACCAACTGGGGGGCCTCAGGGCCCGTTGAGTTGGGCACTACGAGAGTGTACAGACTTTTTTTTTGCTAGCATTGACCAAGAATTTTGTCTTTGTCACCAATAGAGAGAAGTCTCCTAACAGAGAAAATCTGGTAATCTCCCATGCGGGGTGGTTAACGAGAGCTGAGCTGCCTCCTCACCCCTATTTACTCCTGTTTCAGTGTAAGAGAGACTGGACTACTGGGGGTCCCGTTTCCCACCCAGTAGGGCAGAGAGAGGACTGGAGGACACCCTGAGAAGAAAAGAGAGAGGGGGAAGCCCCTTCCTTTTACCTCCTCCTCAGAGCCTGGGGAGCCCATGAGGGTCCCTGCCAGCAGCTGAAGGGCATCCAAGGAGCATTGATGCCCACAGGGGGAGTTTGGGGTTAAGAAGGCTCATGTTGGAGACCTGACCATGCCTTCCTTCCAGCTCTCTCACCTCTCTTCCCCTCAGCACCCCGAATTGTAACCTGAACCCCCTGCCCAGCCTGGATGCACCCCGCCTCGGCAAGCTCAAGATGTTGTTCTTTCCCTTTGATTTCCAGGAGCTCCCGCTTGGCCCCCAGAGCTTCACAGCAAACAAAACATCAGAAGCCCGGGCTGGCAGTGCAGGAAGGAAACCCACTTACGTGGGGGCTGAGTCACGATCCCACTGCTCCCTTCTGGCATCCCAGGGAGCGGGCGGCATCGGGTACCAAGGGATGGCAGGTCCCACTCCCCCCTTGCCCAGCTAGGGCACCAAAAATACTTCTCCCCTGACACTACCCTATCTTCTTGTTTTGAGAAACAAAACACTCCTTTTGCATTTTCTTCCTGTGGCTTGAGTGGGAAAGGCTGGATTTGCTTCCCCGGCAAGGGAAGAGTCTCCATGCTGTCCCTTTGGGCCTCAGCCAAAACCCAGGGAGGGTGCTGAAAACCTGAGTTTAAAACAGGCTCCTCAGCACCCCTGACCTGGAACCACCTATTTGATTCGCTGCTGTCAGAGTCAGGTTTCTTGTCTTGGGCATCACACGATACCACAAAATGTTGTCATTACTCAGACCCCTCCAGAGCAGCAAAAACTAGAGGTCTGAGCCCAGGAGCACCAGGAACTCTGGTCTGCAGGGGCTGGTATTCCCAATTCTACCCCTCTCATTTACAGGAAATATGAGAGAGATATAGAGAGAGACATATATACACATACACGCAGGAGATATGGCATATATATATACATAATCACAGAATCACAGAAGGGTTTGGGTGGGAAGGGACCATTGACGATCACCTAGTCCAAACCCCCTGCAGTGAGCAGGGACATCTTCAACCAGAGCAGGTTGCTCAGAGCCCCGCCCAGCCTGACCTGGGGTGTTTCCAGGGATGGGGCATCCACCACCTCTCTGGGCAGCCTGTGCCAGGGGTTCACCACCCTCAGTGTGAAAAATGTCTTCCTTAGATCTAGTCTAAATATAAACATATATATACACACAGGCCACATCTGGCCAGTCGTAAGGCTGATGCAGCCCATGATGTTTCTGACAGGGTAAGGAAAGCATGTCTGAAGATCAGCATAGGAATGAGGCAAGCAGAGCGATCCACCCCAGCACCCTCTTCAGACCACCTGCAGCTCAGGACTTTGTGATCTCTCTTAACTAGACCTCAGTGGGATTTTCTCCTGTATATTTGGTCAGTTGTGGGTTTAAAATTTCAGTACCCTTCACATCCCCACTCTGTGTGAAGAACGACATCCTTCTGTTGCTTTGATCCTGTCACCTGCCAGGTTCATCTGATGCTGTATTTCTCCAGTTGTGTTATTCCTTATTTACCCTCTCTGGGCCATGTGTGATTTTCTAACCTCATATCATATCCCACCCCTTTAGACATCTCTTTTCCAGTCTGGAGACCTCCAGTTTTCATCTCTGTGTATCAGTCTACCTCAGGAGTGCTGAGACTTGATGTGCTTATTATTCACTTCAGGAATATTTGTCAAGCACTGGGGGCATGTTGCTGCAGAGGGACACTTGTGCGTTGAGGCGTTTCAATAGTTTTAAACTATCCTTATGCAGGGGCATACTGGGTGGAGAAGACACCGAGGGATGTTGGGTGGGTGTAGGAATGGTGGCATGCACTGTGAACTGCAAGCAGGAGGCTGAGGGTGGAACACGGTCTGGCAGACACGGGAGACAAGGAGTTGGGGTGTCAGGGACAGGACTAGATGGTGAAAGAGGCTGGAGATAGCAGCCAAGGAAGGAGGAGGTGGATTTGAACAACCATGGTCTGGCAAGGAAGGGTAGAGCTGAGAAAGAATGACTGGAAGGACAAATGTTGGATGAGGAACTAGAAGATGGAAAAGAAAAAGACCAGACTAGTGGAAGGAACCTTCTGCTGTGGAGATTGGACTGGGAAAGGGAGTGGAATGGCATCAGAATCTTCTGGACCAGGTGGGGATGACAGACCTTGCAGTAGGGTAAGGTCTTTCTAATAGAAAACAGACAGGAGAGGGACCAATGGCCCAAGGTGGACAAGAAGTGATTGGGCTGCCTATGAGTGGCCAAGCCAGAGGACAGAGGTCAGACTAGCCATGGCTTGGGGAAAGCAGCATCTCCTGGTCTCCTTCTCCACAGCTGCCAGCACAGACTGGTGAAAGCCTCAGCAGAGTGCACATCCCATGGTGTCCCCTTCAGAGCTGGTCTGGGAGAGGTGACAGCTTCCTACTGTGCCCTGGTGGCATGGTGGTTCCAAAGGCCCTGATGACCCATGTGGATCCATCTGTGCAGAAAAATAAACAGGTCAGCTCTGAGCCCAACTGGTCCATCCTTCCTACTAAACCCTCTCAGCCTCCAAAAAGAGGACAACAACACCCAAACAACCTACTGCGAATGGAGCCCTGGCCTTTGCTCACCTTGAACCTTACCTGGGCCCTGGTTGCATCAGTGCCACTCGACCCGGGCTAAAATAAACACCAGGGAGCATGCTACAAATAATTGGAGAGTCACTGCAGAAACGTGTGTGCCCCGATACTAGTCCTATTAATTTATGAGTATAGATGCAGACTGGAGCCCTTGGGTAATGCTAGAGTGTGGGATTTGGGTGGCTTTGTCTGTTGGGGTCTTTACAACCTTAGAAAACATTCCTGCTTCCCTCCCCTGCGCACACGAGGATGGAAGAAGTATGTAACAGTTGCAGAGTCAAGTGCTCCAGAATTAGGAAACGCCGGGCTGGAGCGTGTTTGTACAACCTCTCTGCTCCATCCAGGTGCTAGGCATTGCAGGAGACCTGGAGTTACAGGAGATCCCGTGATGTGATCATGCAGCTCAAGGCACTCATTGCATGATCACACTGCAGGATTACACGTGAACCTTTTTTCCCCCCTTTGGACCACTGCCCCTTTCAGCTCACAGGCAGATTTGGATGCATCCACTCAACATTTAACTGAGCCTGCCAGGTCCCTCCCCAGTGATTGCACAGATCTGGGCAAGGCTGATCAGTGATTTAGGGTGGGATTTACTTCCCAGACATGCCCATCTGTCTCCACTGAGATCCTAGGGTAGCAGACCTCCTGGCTTGAACACCACAGCAGAAGCTGAACTTAGACCACAGCCCCTCAATAATTAGCAGTTGCTGTATTTATTCTCTCTTCACCTGATGCCCAGCTCTGGGCCTTGTTTTCTGCTTGCTTTACATGCCCTGATGCAAAAGCAAACGACTTGTGTAGGAAGTCCATCCTGCCAATACCCTGGTGCTGCACAATCTCAGCCATTTCCTTGGACTGCAGTGAAGCAAGGTGTTGGAGAGATGGAAGGGTTGCTTATCATCTTGGGATGCTGGATGCCCACTGGTCAATATATACTCAGCAACTCAGCTGTCACCTGTAGTAAGGTCAGTCTACACTGTAGGCTGAGTCTATTTGCACCATAGCCACTGGTCACAAACTGAGCATCTGGAAAATAAAAGACCTGCTGTCAGTGACTCCAGCAGACAGGTCCCCTAGCAGCCCTGATGGACAGTCTGAATGGCAGAGGAAAAGACATACCTGGTTCTTCAGGGCAACCTGTGTCCATCTGAACACAGAGGGTGAACAACCATGCCTGCTCAACATCCCTATATGATTCACTACATATCTTCTTCTGTCCTCAGCCAACAAGGCCAGGATCCTAGAGATGACATCTTCCTTCATCACGCATAGCTGGTCCACCCAGTAGAGTAATCCTAGTTTGGACAGGGAATAGGATGAATCATAGAATCGTAGAATCATACAATGGTTTGGGTGGGAAGAGACCTTAAAGGCCATCTCGTCCAATCCCATGCAGTGAGCAGGGACATCTTCAACGAGAGCAGGTTGCTCAGAGCCCCATCCAACCTGACCTGGGGTGTTGCCAGGGATGGGGCATCCACCACCTCTCTGGGCAACTGGTGCTTCACCACTCTCACCGTGAAAAATGTCTTCCCTATATCTAGCCTGAATCTTCCCTCTTTTAGTTTAAAACCATTACCCTTTGTCCTGTCGCAACAGGTCCTGCTAAAAAGTCTGTCGCCATATTTCTTCTAAGCCCCTTTAAGTCCTGGCAGCTGCAATAAGGTCTCCCCAGAGCCTTCTCTTTTCCAGGCTGAACAACCCCAGCCCCAACTTTGGGCCCTTCACTACAAGAACAATATTGACATGCTGGAGCATGTCCAGAGAAGGACAACGGAGCTGGGGAGCGGTCTGGAGCATAAGTCTGATGAGGAGCGGCTGAGGGAACTGGGGTTGTTCAGTCTGGAGAAGAGGAGGCTGAGGGGAGACCTTATCGCTCTCTACAACTACCTGAAAGGGGGTTGTGGCGACAAGGGTGTTGGTCTCTTCTCCCAAGTAACCAGAGATAGGATGGGAGGAAATGGCCTCAAGTTGCACCAGGGGAGGTTTAGATTGGATATTAGGGAACATTTCTTTACAGAGAGGGTGGCCAAGCCTTGGAACAGGCTGCCCAGGGAGCTGGTTGGAGTCACCATCACCGGAAGTATTAAAAAAATGTGTGGATGTGGCACTTTGGGACATGGTTTAGTGGGCATGGTGGTGTTGGGTTGATGGTTGGACTTGATGATCTTAAAGGTCTTTTCCAATCTTAGTGATTCTGTGATTCTCTGAACCCTCCCAGCCTGTCCTCCCAGCAGAGCTGTTCCAGCCCTCGGAGCATTGCTGGGGCCTCCTCTGGCCCCACTCCAACAGGTCCATGTCTCCCCTGTGCCGAATGGCTCCAGAGCTGGACGCAGCACTGCAGGGGGGTCTGCCCAGAGTGGGGCAGAGGAGCAGAATCCCCTCCCTCGCCCTGCTGGCCACGCGGCTTTGGGGGCAGCCCAGGACATGGGTGGCTTCTGGGCTGCGAGCGCACATGGCCGGCTCCTGTCCAGCTTTTCACCCACCAGGACCCCCAAGTGCTTCTCCATGGGGCTGCTCTCCATCCCTTCATCCCCAGCCTGTGTTGATACCGGGGGTTACCCCAATCCAGGTGCAGGACCCTGTACTTGGCCTTTTTGAACCTCGTGAGGTTCTCATGGGCCCGTGAGAACCTTGTCCAGGTCCCTCTGGATGGCATCCCGTCCCTCAGGCATGTCAGCCTCACTCCTCAGCTTGGTGTCCTCTGCAAACTTGCTGAGGATACACTTGATCCCACTGTCTATGTCATTGATGAAGACATTAAAGAGTACTGGTAACAGTATGGACCCCTGAGGGACACCACTCATCATCAATCTCCATCTGGACACTGAGCCATTGACCCTCTGGATGTGACCATCCAAACAATTCCTCATCAACCCAACAGTCCGCCCATCAGATCCATATCTCTCCAACTGAGAGAGAAGGCTGTTGTGATGGACTGTGTCAAAGGCCTTACAGAAGTTCAGTTTGACAACATCGGTAGCTCTTCCCTTGTTCACTGATGTGGTCACTCCATCCTAGAAGGCCACTAGGTTGGTCAAGCAGGACTTGCCCCTGGTGCAGCCATGCTGCCTGTCTAAAATGACCTCCCTGTCCTCCGTGTCCCTTAGCATAGCTTCTAGGAGGATCTGTTCCATGACCTTTCCAGGCACAGAGGTGAGGCTGATGGGTCGGTGGTTCCCAGGAACCTCCTTGCTACCTTTTTAAAAACGGGTGCAATATTTCCCTTTTTTTCAGTCTCCAGGGACTTCACCTGACTGCCAGGACTTTTCAAGTATCATGAAGAGTGGGACAATGGTAAAAAGCTGGATCATAAAACACTGGCAGGAGGAGATACGAGGGCTGGGCAGGCATTTTTGGTTCTGTATTCATCCAGTGCCCTGCACAGCAATACCCTGCTGTATGACAGGGTCCCACACATCCTGCCCAGAGAGCAGAGAAGTTGTATTGTCTGCTGAAAAGAGAATGAATGAATGGGTCTTGCTGAAAAAAAAAGTAGAGAAGAGAAAACAGTTGGTTGCTCCCAGCCACACTGTGTCAGTGCACTGACAGCTTGGTTTTGTAAGACTGTGTGGATGGTGTTATAGAATTGCCAAGAAACATGGCTACTGGCTCGGTGGCCTCCAGATTTCCATGAACACAGTACATGATCATTTGGCATGTGCAGACATAACTCTGTTTTGTCCCCATCTCAGCTAAGTTTCAAGAGCTTGTGCTGTGCTTTGCGTTAAGCATTTGTGTTCCTGGGCATGTTCCCAGCACTGCTCCAGTTCACTTACATGGAGTAAAGAGACCAGAGGAGGTAAAGGACCTTGCCTTAAGGATTGATTTACAGTAACTGGCTGATCTACAATAAAGAGCTGATCTACTATAATGTGCACAGAAGGACCTGGTGGGGCTGCAAAGCAGCAGGATATTTCATTACAGTTTGGCCACCTTGAGAAATGCCAAAATCTCCATGTCCCTGTGGTAGCTAAGAGTCAGGACGAGACAGAGCTCACCCACTTCTGATTTTCCAGTGGCTGGTGCAACACCAGCGCCCTGACTAGAGTATGCCCAGAGCTTCCTGATGATGTAAGGATTAACAAGTCCTTTGTGAAGCCTTTACACCTGGGCCTCCAAATAAACACAGCTCTCCTCCCAGGAGCCTATCTTGGTGATGAATGGTACAAGTCACACCCCGAGCTGAAAAGGTCTGTCCCCACCGTGCCTCTGAGGAAGATGCTGCCTGGTCCCCCTCCTGTATCTGTTGATTATAACGCTGACATGACTGAGCACAGAGCAGAACTGTATTTCTAATCTGGGATCTCTAGGGTTGGCTTGAAACAGATGGCTTCAAGGCTAGTGTCTTCTGGAATCTCAGCTCCAGGATCTCAAAGGTGTTCTCAGCCTGGAAATTCTTATGCATGGATTCTACCTTGTCACTGATCACCTCTTTCATGAATCCTCCAATCTCTAAAGGAGCAAACAGAAATGCAGGAAAGTTTGGGCTTCTCTTTGTAGAGTTCCTTCTTGCTGACAAACTGACACAGGTCCAAGCAGAGGGTTGTCTTTTCTGGTAATCCTCTTGAAACACATGTATGAGGAGAGCTTGAGATCTGGGTTTGCTCAGGTTGGAGAAGACAAGGCTCAGAGAATATCTTATTGCAGCTTTCACCTACCTAATGGGGGGCTGTAGAGAAGACAGAGCGTCTTGTGAGAGGTGTGCAGAAAAGGATAAAATGCGATGAACACAAGCTGCAGCAAACAAAATTCTGGAAGTAGTTAAGCCTGAGGACAAGGACCCACAGTGACCATGGGACCTCTATCCCTGGAGACTGTGAAAGCTCAACTCATCAAGCTCCTGAGGAACCTCCTTTAATTTGCCCTGCTTTGAGCAGGGGCAGGGGGTTGGACTGGAAATGTCCACAGGTCCCTTCCAACCTGAATTATCCTGATTCTCCTTTGTAAACCTTGCAACTCTTTTCTCTCCCAGCATGTGGGACTCACCATCCTGGATGCCTAGAGAGGAGTGTCCCTTGCAAAACGGGATGCTTTCCATAAGGGGTCTTGTGTGGTAACATGCCTTGGTGAATTGCACAGTGTCCCAGTCCTGTTGGGACCCTGTAGGCCAAGGGTGGGTGATGGGCAAATCTAGCCTGGTGCAGCAGCTTCTCACAGAAATGTTGATAAGGGATATCTGGAAATCCAGTATGGGATCTATGACAGATATTTTCCGAGATGGAGGCCTAGCTTTGAGGCAGAAAGAGGTGGGACTCTCCTGATGTGAATGTCCCTCTCCAAACCAGCATTGCATTACAAAACAGCTTTTTCCTGGTGTCTGAGGCGGGCTTGAATAGGCCCTTCACTTGAAACAGAAGCCACATCTCCACTAGCCACAAAATAGTGCCTTTCTCTGGTTAGCGAGTAGCTGTGCACCAACGTCCCATGGAGGATCCATGGAGGTTCCTGCTCATCACCCAGCTCTCCCAGGACCTCCCATGCCAGAGCTCCCTCCAACCTAGGCTCCTGCCTACTCAAGGGAAAGAAGAAAAGGAAACCTACAACGCAGACCACCATCGCTGACCTGCCTGCCTTCCACGCCCCAGCCTCCTGAAAAGTCACAAAAGTGATGCAGAGGGAGTTTCTTCAATGTACGGGACTCACATATAAAGGACCTGCTGTAATTAAATGACCCATTAGAGCTTCCTGGTTGTTCTTCCCTGCTGCTTTCCCGAGTTCAAAAGGTGATTTAGGATGACATGCTCTGCTCTACATGAACTTGCCAACTATTTGCCAACAGTATGACGAGACGCCCCTTCATTGTACATTAATTCCACTAGGCATACGGCCCAGCAATCAAAGTACCTCATTAAAGTTTAATTAAATTTCCCAAGTGATTTGCTCCCGGGCTGAGAACCTGTGATGCAAGCCAAAGCAGGTCTGTATGTGTACGTGTATGTGTGTGTATGTGTGTGTGTACGTCTGGGTTTTTGGGTTTCTTTTTTTTTACTTGCACACTGAATTTTTTTTCCTAAATGTTATCAACACTTCGTGGCTGGGATATGAAATCAAACCAGAGGTGGCGGTCCAGTCCAGACTATATAAAGAAAAGCCAAATCTTACAGAGTTTTTGCACCCACCACTCCTGCTGAGAGTGCTCTTCTCCTGGAAGGACAGCTGGATTTTGCACTACAGTCCCCTTGTAGGACATAGGCAGGAGATGCAGTGATCAGGAATTAGAAGTTGCTGTCAGATGGATTAGTGCCCACTATCTTGGCAAAAAAAAGAGAGGGACAAAGGAATCCCAAACTCAACAGCTTTGGATGGCAAAAAAACCCCAGAACTCTTCACATCAAAGACAAGTCCCTTATCTCATCCTCACCCTTGGTCTCATAGGTGAAAAATGAAAAGACAGAAAGGTCAGAGAGTGAACTGGTGGCAGAGTGCTGGAGCCATCTCCAAGCCCTTTATTCTGCTCCAAGTGCTGCACCAATGGCATCTCTCAGTACAGGGGGTTTTGCTGCTGTGTCTGGCTTCTTTCCTGGCTCTTCCAGTGTTGTGTATACTTTCTCCAGGGTGGTATCCTTCTCTACCTGCACTAACTTTTGCAGAAGCAACACAGGTATGTTTTTGGGTGTTGATGTCCAACAGGGCAGCAATGTGCTAATGGCGTTTTTCAACCTCTACATCTATGCTATCCTCCAGTGGGAGGGCATATGGAGGCACACAGACCTCCAGGCTGGTGTAGCTCTGCTACCACAGCTCTCTTGTGCCATAGCAACAATGGTTAGAGGTGGAAACGTTTGAAGTACCTGTTGAGAAAGTAATCACACAAGATGCTCATCTTGAGCAGTCTCAGCTTCGGCTAACAGGCTGAGACTTCTTCCCAGAAGACCTGCAGGGTTTGTGAGATGGTTAGATGTGGAAAGAGAATCTAATGGTTCCTGAGGCTTAGATTCAGTCCAGTGAAGAGAAACGGGGTCTTCCAAGGGTGATCCTCCTGCTTTGAGTTTTTTGTAGCTTTCCAGAGGAGACCACTTCTTTCCATGGACTCCAGGGAGAGACTAGTCACTTAAAATCCTTTAGGAACCTTAGCTATGTGCCCAAAGGTGAGTGAATGCAGGCCTAAATGAGCCTGCAACAATCCTGCACTTATCAACACACTACTATGGTACTCTGTTTGTGGAAAAAAATAATGCAGCTATTAGCATCAACCGATGCTCACTAAACTGGAAAATATAACTCAACCTCCTCTTCCCCTTTATTATTGTTATTTTATTTCCTTCAATTCCTACCTGAGCTGGAGAAAGGATGGGAGGCTGGCATTTCCAAAGACCTGTTAAACCAGTTCTTGTTTAAGGATTCTCTAGTACCTAACCTAGTACCCTTTGCCTAGAGGATTTTGACAAGTAAAGCAGATGGACAAGGATTTTGGTAGGACAACGTTCATCAAAGGACAGGTTCTTCTGCTACTTTGCTCCATGGTACAAAGATGCACTTGAGTCATTAGTCTCAGAGGAAGAAAACCAGTCCATGACGAACGCAAATAGTTGCTTACAGGCAGACTGACCAGGACCAGTGCTCTTTCTCTGCCTTGATGTCCTGGTCTGGTGAAGTCCATATAGCTAAACTCTCTCCATAGCAAGGTGTCTGCACCTAAGCAACCTACCAGGAATGGTCCTTGGACTATGCTAACTCCTGACCTATGACTGGGGATCATCTGGGTCCGGGCCAGCAGGCTCAGGCCAAAACCAAGCCAAGGGCTATGTTAATAGCAGTGCAAATGACTGAGCTCTGATGGCCAGTCCATATTGAGATGTATCCAGGTTGTCTCTGTTATTTCCTGCAAGCTGGAAGTTAATCTCTAGATTAAAATTCCCTGAAGACTAAAGAAGGAGCCAAGACGGAGGCCTTGTTCAAGGGACTGCAAAAAAATCAACAAGCGTGGACTTCACAGATCCCTGCACAGTGGTCATGCACTGTAATGGCAAAAGGGGAAATTTTCCTGTATTTTTCCTTGGACTGGAGTGGATGCATAGCAAACAAAAGCAAATACTGAAACACTTACTCATATCAAAAGAAGTATGAGCACAAAATCCAGTCACCTCCTTGAAACTACAAGTGAGGTGGGGATTTCCATGTATTGCATGTGTTTCCAGATCTAAAGATAAGAGTACAGCTGGTCAAACATTTTCCATTGATGATTTCCTTGCAGAGAACATCCTTCTAAGGAAAAAAAAAAAGAAACTTAAAAAAATTTCTAGTTTAGCTTGGTTTCCCTTAAACATACCTAAAAAGACAATGCATTTTGCACAACTTTTTCACTTTTCTTTCCTTTTTAATGGCCCACATGCATAAAGGAAAAATAAAAATGGTGACTGACCAGTCAGAGTGAGATTATTTGATTTTTTAAAAGACACATTGTGTATTTTTTGAAAAATAACATTTTTCATAGCAATACCCAAGCTCCCACAGAACACCCATAGAAAACAGAAAATTAAATATCTTTTTTTCAGGCACTGAGCTTATTTCTTTCCATTAGCTGTAATTAACAGTTTCTTGGTTAAGTTAGACTTCATGCTCATCATCAGATTCAACCAGTTTGAAGGCCTATTTAGTTTTAGAAGATTAAAGAGAACATAATGAAAATATAAAATGCCCAACACTGATCTTTTCTGGTTTAGCAAAAACTCTCAGCTTTTAAAAGATAGAAAAAACCTAAAGTGCTATGGAAATGTGACCTTTGCGATCACAATATTTATCTGCACCTATTGCCCCCTTCTCCAGTTTCAGTCCAATCTGACAGCATGGAAAAAGTCCCAAAGACGTGAAGCTCAGATAATTTCGATTGTATTAATTGAATTCTGACACCATAATACTATTTCTTTCCGAGGATATGGCCACAGCACGCACACAGCTGGACATGAGCACCTACGTGGGCAAGACTTATTAGTAGTGCATGGTCTGCAAGACAAACTTTGGAGTAAGCTCCTCACAGCATGACATCGTATGACGCGAAATTCCTCGGAATGGGCCAGGCTCTCGGGTGCTGCTTCCTGGTCATGCCGTAACCTGCTGCGGGACTCTGGGCAAATCACAGCATCCCTCTTACCCTCGTTTCTCAGCCTGTAAACCGGGGATGTTTTCTGCACTGAACAAGGTTAAAGGATTGGAGTTATTTGGGAGGAAGGAAAGAACCTGAAGAGGTAGGTTATTTATCTCCCAAAATTTGTGAGTGTCATTTGATCTTCACGGAGACAGCTAACGCTAGGTGAGCTGAATCTTACCTCTAATGTCTATAAAGCAGACATTGGCTTGAGACTTAGACTCTACTTATGGACAATAGAGGAAAGGGTATTACTGGGACATCTGTCTCATAAACTGAGATCAAATGATCATATCCCACAGCAACATTTCTGATGACACTGTCTTCTAATATTGAAGACTGTTCCTACCTCACCCTGTCTGAATGGGAAATATTTGAGGAAGAGTGAGAGGAAATTAAATAAAAAATACTACTAATCTTAAAGCCTACCAGTGTTTAGAGGAGTAGGATGACAGCAACAGAGCTGGGAAGAGGTGGGGTTTCTGTCACACAATCACTTTGCAGCCTGTGAAGAGGTAGTGGGAGGCAAAAATGATCAGAAGGCTCCAGGGAGACCTTACTGCAGCCTTCCAGTGCTTAAAGGGGCTTATAAGAAAGACAGAGGGAGACTTTTCACCAAGGTCTGTAGTGACAGGACAAGAGACAATGATTTTAAACTGAAAGAGGGTAGATTTAGGTTGAACATAAAGAATTTTTTTACAATGAGGGCAGTGAACCCCTGGCCCAGGTTGCCCAGAGAGGTGGTCGATGCCCCATCCCTGGAAACACCCCAGGTCAGGTTGGACAGGACTCTGAGCAACCTGCTCTGGGTGAAGATGTCCCTGCTCACTGCAGGGGCCTGGACTAGGTGATCGTCAATGGTCCCTTCCAACCCAAACCATTCTATGATTCTAAAGCCTCTTTAAGCACTCTCTACTTAAACATTTACTACACTCAAGTGAACAATTTTTTTATTGACTAAAATATGAGATTTTTCAATAAACATATGAGATTGATAGATTATTGTTTTCAATTAAACAAAACAAAACTGTATCACAGAATCAGAGAATCACAGAATCACAGAATCACTAAGGTTGGAAAGGACCTTCAAGATCATCAAGTCCAACCATTAATCCAGCACCACCATGTTCCCTAAACCATGTCCCGAAGCGCCACATCCACACGTTTTTTGAACACTTCCAGAGATGGTGACTCCACCACCTCCCTGGGCAGCCTGTTCCAATGCATGACCACCCTCTCAGTGAAGAAATTTTTCCTAATATCCAATCTAAACCTCCCCTGGCGCAACTTGAGGCCATTTTCTCTTGTCCTATCACTAGTCAGAGAAGACATGTTTTCCATTTAAAAAAATGCAGATTTTTACATGTGGTTTTTTTTTGTTTGGTTGTTTTTTTTTAAGAAAGGCAACTTTTTTTTGAAGAAAGAATTATGAAAACCTAAACTGAGAGAACAGTTCAGATTGTCCAATTGTTTATTGCTGCTTTGGCTGTACCTTTCAGCCAAGCTGCAAAATGACTTCTATAGAATTAGGGAATATTTCTAAAAATCAGGTGTGGGGCTTAAGTATGTTTGGAGGCTGGAGGAAAACAGGGATCCACTTCCTAACCCTGCAGTCTGAGTTATGTTAAAGGCAGACAGTAATTATGCATGGAGTGAGTCAGGACTCCGCAATTACAGTCTTGCTTCTGCCACCAAATCACTACATGCTCTTTGCCAAGCTCCTTAACCTTGGTGAGCTCTGGCTAACCTGTCTGCAGTATTGGAATGATAATTCCTCCCTTAAGGGATCTGGGAGCATCCATTATTCTCTGCAAAATTCTAAAGAGCTGGTGAAAACGCGCTGTTGTTCGTTTCCTCCAAGGTGACAGAAATGAGTTGGAGAGAGATTGGTGTCTTTTGGGAGAAATGTCTGTAGTAATAGGCTGAGCCTTGGGAGATAAAATTGTTAACATGAAAATATTTGGCTAGGAAAGAAGATCCACAGCCACACATGGCAAAAACATGTGTTTTTGCCAAAAAGCCAAGCCCATTGGGGAACTCAGGTGAAACAGTGTTGAATAAGCTGATGTGGT
The DNA here is from genome assembly GCF_964289735.1 of Phaethon aethereus. NCBI lineage: Eukaryota > Metazoa > Chordata > Aves > Phaethontiformes > Phaethontidae > Phaethon > Phaethon aethereus. The sequence continues at coordinate 3,099,210 of NC_138576.1, read as the reverse complement.
GATTAAGTACACCATTCCCTTGATGCTTTGTGATAGGAAATATCTGAAAGAGCTTAATTACATGAAGATGTAGAAGCCTGATGCACACTTGGAGGTACAACTCCTGGATTTTCTTCAGGCTTGATGTCCACAAATGAGTCACTTCATGGGAATGGTGTTAGGGGGGTTGTACCAGGAACCGACTGTGCACACCTGATCCTGCCTAGGCATGAAAATCTTTCAGGAATCCTATGGGATGACCGGGAACAGGTTATTACTGTGCAAAGTGCCTAACTACCCCACCAACCACTTGCAAATATAGGTTCACACGCAAAAGTGAAGTCTACATCCTTTGTGCGATTATACAGGAAAAAACATGTAATATGTAAGTTCCCAAATCCTGCAGCTTTGCACACATTTCTCAGCAGGACAAGGAGATGAAATGTGTGTGTTATCAACATCACAGTGACACACCAGTGTCAGCCAGTCTTGGGAACGGTATTTGTTCAAGGTGCACAGTGCAATACAACCCTGTACAACACCAGGTCTGCAGTGTTTAGCACTGAAACAGGCACAACATCTGGGGAGGCAAGAGGAGAAAGAACTCCTCACCACGGTTTATTATCATTGTTACTGCTGGTATTATTTTGGGGGAACTGAAAGCTAGAGATCCATCCCCTCCTTCTAATCTATGCACAGCCCCATTCACAACCTTTGTGAATGCCCTCGTAGTGAAAATGGCAGGATAAGCCTCGGCATCCATTTTAGGATAGCAGAAAAAATGTAGGGTGGTATTTATCCCACCTAAGTTTAGGCACTCAAAGTTGTATCTATCCCCATTAGTTATGTAAATACTACTATGCCCATTCTCTGCCCAAATAATCATCATATCAAACCTCTTATGAGGGTGGTACGCTTACATTGCCTATTGGGAATCGCCCTGATCAGCGCAAAGTCCCCAAATATGCACAGGAATCACCTGGGTCCGTGCTGAACTTGTTCAGGTTACCCGAACAAAAACCATGCCAATGCCTGTGCCATTTATCAGAGTGGATAATGGTGCTCCAGCACTGGTGCCTTGCAACTTCCTAGTTTTCTGGAAAAGGCATAGCCTAAAAATCCCAAACTGTGCTAATTTATTTAAGTTCCCTCTAGTCAAAAGGGAGGGCTGAGCTCCTCCAGTGCCAGGCAGGGTATTGCATACATCTATTTTAAAATAAGGCAACTCGTCCTCTGTAAAAGCACCCTTCGTTCTTACTCCGTTCTTCAATGCATTCTCCAGAAGGTCTAAAGGGCAGCATGAGTAGTGAAGTTGGATTTATCTGGCTCCAGCATGCTTCCTGCAGTTCAGTGAATCCCAACAATACATAAAGAGTCTGGAGCAGCGTAGACAAGACCCAGATTCACCAGGAGTGTTTTATTGCCGGTGTAAGTAGTGTTATCACCACTGAACTGCCAGAGGACTTCGACCAGGGCCCAGCAATGCTCCATGCCAGCTCTGTACTAATGCAGAACAACAACAAAGTCCTTCACCCCAAGCACTTTACAAACAGGGGATCCAGGAGGCTGAGATACTGGATCAACATATGGATATTAGGATATGGTTTTTCTCCAACCACATGCTGGTTTCACTGAGTACAACCCTCTAAGGTTCAGTGCAACTACTTCTCATTTGCTTCCTTGTAATCTCAGGCCCACCAGATGTAGCTTATTCCATCCCTTTCTTGCACTCCCTTAGCACCTAATCACACCCACGTCAATGTGAGGTAGCTCCATGGTTACCCTAGATTTACGGCAGTGCCACACAAAATGGAATGAGGTGCTGTCACTTCCACCCTGAGACCTTCAGGGAAGAAACAGGCTGATGGGACACCAAAGCTCAACTGTAGCGGAAAGAGATCTCAAGCTGATGGTAAAAGCCCTGAGCTCCCTGCAGCTGCTGAAGTTACTTAAGGATCTTAGGTCTGTGGTCACACAGCTTACTGGTAGCTGTCTGCAAGAGACCTGAACCTTTCTATGTACCTATTCAGAAGCACCTAAGAAGATGGAGCACAGCCCATGGGTCTGCTAAGGTCCAAATTCTCTGTGAAACCCTTTTCTTCTCAGAGTAAACAAAGAACTTGTATTTAATACATTTTAATGCACTCCTAATACAAACTCTTACAAGCCTGATGAGGATCTGGCATCTTCTGGGGCTTCCAAGGTGGAATCTGGCCTGTGGTCCAGCCAGAAGCTGATCCTGATGTAAACCCAGAAGGGATCACAGAATCACAGAATCATTAAGGTTGGAAAAGACCTCTAAGATCATCAAGTCCAATGATCAACCCAACACCACCATGTTCCCTAAACCATGTCCTGAAGCGCCACATCCACACGTTTTTTGAACACTTCCAGAGATGGTGACTCCACCACCTCCCTGGGCAGCCTGTTCCAATGCATGACCACCCTCTCAGTGAAGAAATTTTTCCTAATATCCAATCTAAACCTCCCCCGGCACAACTTGAGGCCATTTCCTCTTGTTCCATCGCTAGTTCCCTGGGAGAAGAGACCAACACCCACCTCACCACAACCCCCTTTCAGGTAATTGTAGAGAGCTATGAGGTCTCCCCTCAGCCTCCTCTTCTCCAGACTGAACACCCCCAGTTCCCTCAGCTGCTCCTCATAAGACTTGTGCTCCAGACCCCTCACCCCTTGTTGCCCTTCCCTGGACACGCTCCAGCACCTCAGCATCCTTCTTGTAGTGAGGGGCCCAACACTGAACACAGGATTCAAGGTGTGGCCTCACCAGTGCCGAGTCCAGGGGCACGATCCCTGCCCTGCTCCTGCTGGCCACGCTATTGCTGATACTGGCCAGGACGCTGTTAGCCGTCTTGGCCACCTGGGCTCACTGCTGGCTCATCTTCAGCCGACTGTTGACCAGCACCTCCAGATCCTTTTCCGCTGGGCAGCTCTCCAGCCACTCCTCCCCAAGCCTGTAGTGTTGCATGGGGTTGTTGTGACCCAAGTGCAGGACCTGGCACTTGGCCTTATTAAACCTCATACAGTTGACCTCGGCCCATCGATCCAGCCTGTCCAGATCCCTCTGCAGAGCCCTCCTACCCTCCAGCAGATCAACACTCCCACCCAGCTTGGTGTCATCTGCAAACTTACTGAGGGAGCACTCGTTCCCCTCATCTAGATCATCAATAAAGATATTGAACAAGACCAGCCCCAGAACTGAGCCCTGGGGAACACCACTTGTGACCGGCCACCAGCCAGATTTAACCCCATTCACCACAACTCTCTGGGCTCGGCCATCCAGCCAGTTCCTCACCCAGCAAAGAGTAAACCTGTCTAAGCCACGAGCCGCCAGTTTCTCCAGGAGAATGCTGTGGGAGACGCTGTCAAAGGCTTTACTAAAGTCCAGGTAGACAACATCCACAGTCTTTCCCTCATCCACTAGGCGGGTCACCTGGTCCTAGAAGGAGATCAGGTTGGTCAAGCAGGACCTGCCTTTCATGAACCCATGCTGGCTGGGCCTGATCCCTTGGTTGTCCTGCAGATGCCCTGTGAGTGCCCTCAAGATGAACCTCTCCATAACCTTCCCCAGTACCGATGTCAGGCTGACAGGCCTGTAGTTCCTGGGATCCTCCTTCTGGTCCTTCTTGTAGACGGGTGTCACATTGGCAAGCCTCCAGTCTTCTGGGACCTCCCCTGTTAACCAGGACTGTTGATAAATGATGGAGAGTGGCTTGGCAAGAGCCTCTGCCAGCTCTCTCAATGTCTCATTGCTCCTGATACCCCATAGCTTCCTCTCTCTCTCAGTAGCCCACATCTCTGATTGCCTCCTTCATTGGTGTGTTTGTGGGGGTTGTGTGAGAACAGAAGCTGCCTCAGGACTTATTTTCAAGCATTAGTACTTCTGCTACAGTGAGAGATGTGAGAAAATGTAGTAACAGAGTGAGAGCCCAGAGGGTAGTTTCTGAAATATTAAAAAAAACACACCTCCAAATATTTGTCAGGAACTCACAAAGTCCTGAAAGCTGTGTTTTCCATCCTAGTATCTTAAGCTGAAATGAGCAGGTGGGTTTTTTTTTTCATTCCCCTCTCCACTCCACCCCTCCATAAAAAAATGAGTGGTGGAAGTACACTCTGGCTCCTCCTTAAGACTTCGCTCTGTCATTAGTATCCCATGCATTATTCAGTGGGCTGATTATGAATGAATCAGCATAGATCCCTCCCCTTTGAAAGCTGAGAAAAGCTGCATCTTCGTCAGAATGCCCCATGGCCCTTCCTGACCCAGCTGCCTGGAAAGGGAAATTTAATTTCTTAGTGATATTCAATTAAAATTTAATTAATTTGTTAAGAAGCAGTGGATGTCCTGAATAGATTTTTATTTCAAAGGGAATGCTTGAAAATTGGTGCTCTGATCCTGTGTAGTGTTGGGAAAGTAAGGAATAGATGCATTTTTTGTAAGGAATCATAGAATCATAGAATAGTTTGGGTTGGAAGGAATGTTTCAAGGTCATCTAGTCCAACTGCCCTGCAGTGAATGTTGTTAGATTGTAAGATCTGTGGGGCAAGAAGCACAGGAGGATTGGAGATAGATGTTTGATCCGTGACTGAAGTTGTATTATTTGCAAAACAAATAAGGATTGAATTACTATTAAACGTCCTCTGATGTCAGCGAGAAACAAAGATCCCATCAACTTATAAAGCCGCAGCTAAATTCTGCCTGAACCTAGCAATCCAGGAGCAATTTCACAGTAAAGTCCAGCTACCTTTCTGGTTGCACTTCCCTTATCCTCCTTCCTTTCTCTTTGAGCATTTTGAATCCGCCCTGAAGCAATTTCATCAGACTGAGATCTGATCCCATATTGAATGTGCTGAATGGATAAAATCTGCAGTAGAAACAAGTTGTCTGTGAGATTAATTTGCCTCTGAAATCAACATTATGCAAACAGGAACCACCCTAATTTGTGTGAACAGGCTGTGCATTATCTTATGATTAAACAGCTCTGTAAGCATCAAAATATCCAATCTCTCAGGCTTCCCTGTGCAGGGTCTAATCCAGGGCAGATGAGTACATTTGCTTCAGCTCTGCTCTGCACCTTCAATATGATACTTAGGGCCTGGCAGGGAGAGGGTCCAAGTACTACCCAGGCGCAGGCACCAGCTCTGTGTTGAGTTATGTGTTAGTGGAATCTTAATTTTATTTCATAGGTACTCTCAAAACCCAAGTGGGCAAACAGGTTTACTCCAGCATCAGCACAAAACCCTGTTATCTCTCTTTGTCCGAGCAGTGGACATGGACCACCTCAAAAAAATAAGTGAGATGGGAAGCCAATCAACACATCGTGCAAAATAGCACGGTGCCGTTGTAGCATTCTCTTGTCTTTTTCCATCCTGTGCAGGAGATGATAGATAGGCAGATAACTGACTTTTCATCCAACTGTTATGTGGACATCTCCCACTGAACTGTGTTGATGGAGCTTTGCTGCTGGTTTCTCTCATCACTTGCTTCATCCTTCTCATTCTCAATGGAGGCATGAAGGAGAAGAATCTAACATCCTCACCACTCTCTTAGCTTACGTCTGATTCCTGCCCTACGTGCATTAGTTCAAGTAAGAAAGAATTTCAAAATGCCAAGGAGATGGATGGAAAAACAGCCCAAGAGGAGAATAACCCTTATTACACCTTCTGGAGTGTAACAGAAGAGTGTAATAGTGTAACAGAAGACCTATTCTCCTTTGTATAGAAGTGTTTGGTACTTGTAAGACGCAGGCAGAATACTGTATCTGGTTTCGGGCTTCCCAGTTTTGGGCCTTCCTGCAAGGAGACTGACAAATTGGAGAGTGTTGGGCAGAAGGTTGCCAAGATGGTTAGAGGCTAAAGGACAGGATTTGCAAGCAGAGACTGAGGGCACTGGGTTTGTCCAGCCATAAGAAGAGATGTCTAAGGGGGATCTTATTGCTGTCTTCAACTATCTAACAGGAGGATATAGATACGGTAGAGTCAGATTCTCCTTGGACGTCCACAGTGAATGGAAAAGAAGTAATGGACTTCGATTGCAAGAATAGAAATCCCAGTTAGACATCAGGAGGCGGGAGGGAAATCCACCATGAAGACAATAAAAAATTGGAGGAGGTACCCAGAGATGTTGGGGGATCTTCATCCTTGGAGATACTCAAAACATAGCTGAGTATGACTGTGAACAGTATGTTATAACTTTGAAGTTGGATCTAACTTCAGACTTACCCTGCTTGGGTAAGTCCCCCTGAATGGGGGGTTGGACCAGAGACCTCCCCGAAGTCCCTTCTGAACTGCATCACTCCGTGATTCTGTGAAGAGTCCAGGACAAGCTCCCAACGGCAGATGTTCTTCCCAACATTGGATGTAAGGGAAGCTTTAAGGAAGTTCACACCAAGCTTCACAGTCAAAGGTGACTGCCCATCACTGAGCTGTGCTGAGTACACATTGGGCACACCCAGCGGTGTGAAGCGACTCTGTTATCTCATATGCAAACAAGGGAATTATTAACTCTAATTTATGTCTTGGCAGCAAGTGGGAGCAAGAAAGAAACAAACTGCCTGATGTTTATAAATGGCCATAACAATGCAGATACTTCAAAGTGCTAAAGTACTGAGTGGTTTTACCCACTCTGAAATGTCTAAGACAATGCTTTAGCAGGGTAAAGCCCTCAAGGTACCAATATATTCATATCCAGCAAAGCCACAACCAACAGAGGCAACATAAAAAAAGTTTATTGCAATATCTGTAAATCAAACAGTGCCTTGTCCATTCTGTGGGCCATGGTCCACCTTATATGGTTTGGCCATGTCCATAGTGTCAAATTCAGTCTTTAAAACAGAGTGGTCCTGTACTAACTTCTGGTCCACGCCTGCAAATTTTTTGTGAAAGTGGTGTAAGGTCATGCTGAAACCATGCCAGGGACTTGACATTAGTTTTAGTAGTAGCCAAAGTTGCCAGTGACTCAAGTCTGGTCATCCATACACACGCTCAAAAATACTTTAGGGCTAATTCAATCCTTATACTTATCAGTGCATTCCTGGTGGTCCTCGGGGGACTCCACTACTAGAAGTGAGCAGAAAATGTCCCTTAAGGGGACTTCACAGCTCTCATTAAAGAGTTGATGGGGCCACCTCAGTGAAGAGTCAGAGCTGGGCAAGGTGGTGACATGCCTACATCAGCAGGGGTGAAAGATTAACAAATTGAGACAGTGGTTTTGGCAACAGCAAAGTGTAAATGCTACCCTTGTTCACTGGGAAGAACCTATCTGCACTGGGGTTTGCAGCAGTGGCAGAGCCAGGTTTCTGCAAAATTCCCTCCAGTAGAGCCAATTTCTCACTCGGAGACAGACTGCCATACCCAACACCATTATAGTACTCAGCCTCAAGTGAGGGGTTGAATTCTGGATTCATTTAAGTGGTGTAAAACCATAGTAACTCCTTCAACTTTAATCTCATTACTCTGGATTAATACTACTGTGATGGAGAATTTGTGTCTAGAACTGATGCCTAAGAACATATGTAAGTCCAAAGCAATATAAGAAACAAGTAAAATCATTAGCAATATTTTTTGCTGCCATCCAAAGGACTGATTCTCAGTTTTTTATTTAACTTTTCACTTCTGATGTGGTGCAAGTACACCTTGAAAAGTTCCGGAAAAGACAGCACAAGGAAAGTGTCTGAACAGAACCTGAGAGCTGAGCCCAAAGCCACATTGCCCGACAAACAGTAGTCCCTTGAGCCAGTCTTACAAAGGAGCAAATTCTCACACACCTCTGTATTGTGAGTATATGTGTGTTGAGTAAAGTTGTTTGCTGCAGCGAACCGCAGGCGCGCGTGGGGGTGAGCACCGTTTTGCCCCGCACTGGCGGGAGCAGCGGGCAGGACCCCCTCTTGCCCGACAGCCTCAGGGGAGCTCAGGGATGTTTACCTGCCGCACTCAGATCCCTGCTTGGCAGGGGATGGATGGATGTTGTCATCTTTATTACAAAACAGGGAAGCTCTTCAGCAGCTCACCGGGAGGTAGGGTGAGGGCATGATTTCATACTAATCACACTGGTAAGAATATGCCAGCAACCCTGCCAGACTTGTTCTGCCGGGCTGTGCTCCCAGACATTTTGCCCAGAGCATAGCAGAGCATGACTGCTCCTGGTGTCCCCAGCAACCGCCGCGCTAACAAACCCTTCCCTCCGGGGCTTTTCCCAGCCTGGGGCAGCTCTCAGACCACCATGGACTTTTCTGCCTGTATTTACACACTGTGCAAATTGTCCTCCCTCTCTGAAAAAACATCCGCCTGCTATGGCCTGGATTTTGAGCTAACCATCCCACGCTCTTTACGTAAACCCTCTCTGGAGGAAACTTTTCCTTTCCATTGGCAGTGAAGACCCAAAGGTTGCAACATGCCTTACTTAGACACCTTGGGAAGGTCCTAAGTGTATGTGGGATGAACCTGGGGATGACCAAGCTGCAGAGGTCGGGTGGTGCTTTGCAAGGAGCCCAGGTGTGGGAATTGTGATGGGGTAGAGAAAGCTGTCGGTGCTGGGCTATGCACGGGCTGGGAGGTTTGGTTTCATGTGCTGGGCTAAAGGCGTCCCCTATTGCCTTACCCAAAAGGGGCCTGAGCTGAGGCCATCCCATGGTCTGCATCTGGCCCACTAGCCACCATGCTATAGGTGTAACAAATCACTGAATGCTCAGATGAAAACTGTGCATCAAAAGTGCACATTCTGTGTTATTTCTTCTCCTGCTGATCTTGGGGTATTGGTCTCCTCTCAGCTTCCCCCCACCCTGGGGAGACATGATGAACAAACAGCTCATCCCAGACCACATGAGCTCAGCCCTCCATTTCCTTTCATCTCCTTGAGGAACTCCTGCGTCTTCTCCACCACTGTTGTAGAGGATATCCAGGCAGCACTATGCTGCAGGTCTCAAACTCAGTCACTGGGCTTCCACACTGGGAGCTCTAGCAGGACCTTACACCTCATTCCTCTGCAGTGGCTCCTTTTGCAGTTGTGAAGGGTCTTTGGGCTCTGCGAGAGGCTTTGGGAAGCCAGACCAAGATCTGGTGCCCCGCTAGAAAACTACTGACTCCCATTAGTGGCTATTTCCAGGGGAAAAAGAAGTCAACCAAACTTGTCCTTGAAGGTGGAAAGCAAAATGAGTGGGAGAAAAAAAGAGGGAGGGTCTGGGAAGAGCAGAGGTTCAATGAAGTAGCTGATGGGGTGCATATTGACATATGGTGCATCTTGTAATGTTGTTGTGTTGGGGGGTTCTAAGGCATTTCCCTCTCCAACACAGCCAGGAGTAATCCAGGCCACTTGCCCTGGATGTGTCTAATGTCCCCAGTCCCAAAGTTGGGAATAAATCTCTCCCCCTAAAAGTTTTTTCCAAGAAGGCCAAGTTTGGGGGTCGGTAGGCAAGGAGCCTAGGCACACAGTAGCAAGTCCTTGGGGAGGCATTTCTGCACTGATTCACAGCCCCTCTGCCACTCGAGAGCCTGACCATAGTCAGCTTTCCTCTTCCTCAAGGTTCATCCCTCTCCACCCTCTTCATCATGTTCCTTGCCTCCGTCTTAGGCTCCAGCTTTTTCTTCTCACTGAATCCAGCAAAGTGGTTATGCTGAGAATGGCAACTTAAGCCGGAAGCAATGGGGTAACTGGTCTACATACAGTTACACAGCACAGTCCCAGGTCTGGCTTTGGTCTAGACCAAGTAAGTCCCAGGCCCAGACTGGGGGATAGCATGGGCCAAAGACCATCCCTGGTCCCACACAGTTAGGAAGCATTCACCTTGTTTTGGTGGAAATTTAATACTATGGACATTGCCAGCTCTGACAATTGGCCTCACGAACAAAAAATGACGATAAGCACCATTTAGTTTCCTAGAAGAGGTATCATCTTCCTGTTCTGTATCAGTATCACATCTCCAAAACTGATGCATGAAAATGTTGGAGTGACCAATCATGGTAATCATTACCTCTCCTCTCTAAAACCAAAGAATTAGTGGTGGCTTTGTCTGAAATCTGAGATTATCCACCCTTCCATGCCTCTCCCTTCCCAGTACCTATGTTTATCAGGATAGCTGCTCCTGTGGTCATTTGTGTGTACAACCCAGAGGACACATGACATTCTCCAGTGTGAGAAGGTGCATTTACCCAAAGGCTGCCTGGTGCATTGAAGTCCTACATCCTCTGGTTAACCACGGCTGCCGATCAGGTGAGCTGAAGTAAGAGTTCATGTCCCAGTTGCAAAGCATGTGCTAGAGCGTTCAGAGTCTGTGGCATAACCAGGAGAGCACTGCAGATTTTGGTGTCCTACTTGGCAGTATCATTTCCATCACTACTTTTTGGAGTTCAAAATGTTCAAAGCAGCAAGCAGCTCCTGGGATGAGTGGGAGACATTTCCCCATGTGCTGATACAACTGACGCCAAATCTTCAGGTTCAAATTTAGAGAATACAGAATACAGGAGCTTTCCACATGCGATGTTCTCCCACCTCTACCTCCTCTGTGTGGCCTGAATTCTTCCCAGCAAGGATCTTCCTTAAGGAAGTTCTCCACTTACTCTGTAAATGCCTACCGCTTGGTTGGATGAATTCAGACAGATGTAGCTGAAATTGTGGAAAAAACTAGCCATGAAAAGTTCTGCTTTGCAGAAACTACCTGTAGACTGAAAGCAAGATCTCAAAGTGGAAGTGTTATGGTATGGCTATAGGAATCAGTCAAAACTGCTTGCAAAGCACTTGATTCCTGCTAGGAGCTTACATCATCTAAGGAGAACAGGAGACACCAAGCCTGTTGCTGACACATGGCTGTATTTTAGTATAGCTGCAGAAGGTGATGAGCTATTGCCAGAAGGCACAAGGACCAGGCAAGGATGGAGCCCTTTAAAGCACAGTCATGGGGTGGGTGGGGGTGTGGAGGTTACAGTACTAATCAAGCCCCTAATGCTCTTAGTGCTAATGCATTAATGCCTTAGCACATAAGGCAGTTCTTTCTCATATAGATTTTGGGTACAAGTAGATTAGCGGGAATGGTCTATCATCTCTTGCCCTTGTGTTTTGCTTCAAACCTATCATTCTCTGTATCACGCAGTCTATTGCAAGAGACAGCCTTAGAGGGTGGAAAAAATCCAGTCCTGAAAACCCTTACCATTACCTGCTGCAGGTGTAACCACCGTAAGGCCAGAGACCTTCACCCCAGCCCAGTTAGGCTTGTGGTACTTGAGCTGCTTCCCAACGGCAACCCAAGATCCTAATCTCAGAGCCCACTGCACAGAGAGCGTGGTAAGGGCAGGGGTGTTGGACCGAGGCAGCGATATCACCCTGTGCATCTGCTGGTAGGCTCTGCCGGATTGTGTCACAGCACTAAGAGATGAACCTGTGAAGATATGTCAGAGGCTGCACCCCAGCCAAGATAAGATAAGTACAGCAAAGCCTGGCAAAGCTCCAGCTCTCCTTTTGGTTCACCCAGAAGAGCAGCTGATGATGGAGGGTCCTGCTCAGATCTCCCACTGTGGTTGTAGCCCCAACAGAAGCCTGGTGTTGGTCTTAGAGAGGGGCCCATGCAGAAGGTGATGTCTGGGGAGATGCTCAAGCATCCCACAGCCATCTCTTATCTCTGTAACGGACCAAAGCAAGGTAATCTCACTGTCCTGACAGTCAAACGCCTCCAAGGTGACTGGCACTGTGAGACCCGTGGGTTTGGCCTCACCTCTATCCACCTTGATGGGTCTCATCTTTTTGGTGTTGTGGGCAGCAGAAGACAGCACAGCCATTGCTTGTGGCCTGGTTCAGAAAAGCCAGAGAGCTACCACCTTAGCAGTAGTAATACCTTTGTAGTAAATATCATCCAATGTGCCTGACTTTACCTGTGCCCTTTTAACAATTTAATTTTCTCTGTCCCTTTCCTGAATTAATTAACATGACAATCACTTCAGACACTGAAAGCTAAATTCCTCCATCACCCCCAGCAGTGCAAATCCAGAGATATTTTATGAAAGTGAACAGAAGGCAACTGAGTAACTTCATTTTCACTCGTGCTGACCCTGAATAGTTTAATGCATTTGTACAGCTGAATTTCAGGACAGAACTGGGCTTCCTTGTTTGGTTCATTTTCAGGTTTTTCTATTTTTATAAAACACAGGAATGAACATAAAGATTTTTTGAAGTGACCCTGCAATGTTGAAGTAGGGTGCGTGCTTGGTGAGGAAGGAGCGGAGAGATTTGGCAAATAGATAAATTCAGTCTCAATGGGAAAGAGGGATCTGCTGTAGCTAGGACAGAGGTCTGCCTGCAGCTGTATTTCCTAAGTTTCTAGACTCTCCAGAGGTCCTCATATAGTCTTGATAACACCTAGGCTGCATAGTCCTCCTAGAAGTTGGTCATCCACAGTTGGGATCATCCAAGCAAACCAGTCGTTAAGTACAGTCTGCCTAAAATTGTACAGTATTGACATATCACGATACACATGGGGACTGGAATGAGAATTATTAATTCTGGGAATTACTTTGGTCCAGAGCAGTAACTGATAACTGAGATAAATGAGGAGGTCTACACTCATTCTCTTCTGCTGTGCAGGCTGGACAGCACAACTACCCCTTGATGAATACCTCTGGGACGCCAGGACTGAGATCCTTTCATTATGTGTAAAATAATGCTATATAGAGAAAATGAGGCCCTGTTCAGCAGAGGACAACCTAGGAGGAAGATAAGCACCTCCTGGAAATGAGGTGCTAGCTCATATTCCTTTGTGAACAGGGAGTAAATGATTTGCCCAAAGTAACCCCAATTGTACTGTACTCAGTTTTTCTGAGTGAGACTTAACATCCTTGGCGATTTCAGCTGTTAAGCGTAAAACCTTTAAATAATGGATTAGAAACAGGTGCTAATAATACTGAAACGTAAGGAGGATTTTAATGGGAGTCAAAGAGCTTAAGTTCTCCCTGTCTCTCAGTCAACAAATTTCTCCTGTCTTCTGTTAAATTTCTGATTGTAGGGCAAGAGGTGTTTATTAATGGAGGAGGGGTATTAGAAAAAGGGACCCCTGGGTTTGTTGCATGACCTGCTGCTGTGTCATGTTCAACGTGCTACTTCATCGGCCTTTCTCTGACTCTCAATGGAGATGAGCATCACGGCTTTCTCTTGGGCTCAAAATCTTAAAGGACTCTTTATTCAGAGGGGAGACAGGGTCAGGACAGCCACTGTGGTGTGGAGCTGGGACCTGCAGCAGGATTCTTAATTTATTAAAAAATCTGAATCTGGGTTAATAGCTATCCACCCCGGCTGTTTTCACTCCCCTGTAGATCTGACTAGGGTTCAGCCCTGAATTTGAGAAATGTTCCCAGCAGGAGTTTTCTTAAACCTAACACATTTTTCAAAATGCCTTTTCCCCCTGAATTCTTCCTTAACACATAAATCCTCAGCCACCTCTGCGAGTGAGTCCGTTTTCATTAATGCCTTGAAGTTGCGTGGAGATTTACAGGTAAAATAGACCAGGGAGGCTGCCAAAATGCAGTTAATGATAATAAACAATTAATTATCAAGACAATCTCAGAAGACAAAACTGCTGGAAATCCCACTCTGAGCAACTCAATGTGAAATCTTCTTTTGGAAAAAAAAAAACGCAGTCAACAACCACAGCATAAGGTCAAGCTGATCACGTGCAGCTTTAACTTACAAAGCCATTGCGGAGGGTAAAGCTGGAGAGATTCCCCTCGTTCCGATGATCAACAGCGATCAATCCCTCAAGACTGGATGTTTGACACCTGCCTGAAGTTACAGCCTGCAACATGTGGAGCCCTCACACATGTCTGAAGTGAGCCTTGTTTTCAGTTACAGTTTGAACATCACTGCAGATGTGATTTAAGTTTCAGATGGGACAAGGGTGAGGAAGGAGGCGGGAGAACAACACACAAAAGGAAAATCTTTTTGCACCGCTACTCTTGCGGTCTTGTCTTTTGCAGTATTATTTTTGGCGAATCATGCAGAATTAGATTCTGCTCTAGTTATAACCGTTGAATGACACATGGCAAACAGCCTCTGGTCTGTCATCAGTGGGGCAATGGCCACTTGCAAGGGTAATTCAGAGCTGGCTGAAGTCTCTGCCTGTCTCCCTTCATGTAAAAGAAACAGAAGCACCTGAGGGTAGGTAGTAATTGCTGGGACTACTTATTTATGGCCACAGCTCATGTGGAGTAAGTATGGGATTCATTGTATAAACTCAGACATTGAACTCTTTATACTTATACTGTATACAGCATTTTGTCTGTGATGTTGTTCCTCCTAGATGAGACATGGTCAACAGAGCCTGCAAAATGGTTCAGCTCATTTTAAAGCAGAGGGCCCAGAGCTGCCTTTCTTCCCCTGGGTGAAATTCTGAAATTTTCAGGTTTATTCCATAATTTTTCCCTCCCCAAAAGAAAAAAAAAATACACTTCCAAGGGGGACAGTACTATTTCTTATTTCAGCACAAATCTGACTTATTTCACAAGCATCCAAAGAGTGTCTTCAGGCTCAGTTGTAACAGAGCATTGAACCCCTCTTTGAGATTTGCTGGCTTTCACACTGCTGGGCTGAAGCTATTCGGTACCGCAGTTAGCTAACAGTTTTCACTCTAGGATACAGAAAGTTTTTGGGAAGCGTTTATCCTCACGAGCACTATGTGACTGGGCAGGCTGAGAGTGGGCACCCATCTCATTTAACTCTAGGTGACTATCGGGTAGAGTTCAGTATCTGAGCTAACATCTCAGACTTCAGGTACTCCCTGGAGAGAATGAGGCACTCTTGAGGGTGAATCAGCTGACCTGTTTTTGACATCAGCTACAGCATGTGAGGAGTTGCGCCTCGAGAAGCATGCTGAGCAAGGAGTGTAGGCTGCTATCTCACAGCGTCTGCAGTGTAGACACCTCTATTCAGTCAGGTAGTTTCCACCCATACTGTGTCCCAGCACAAGGCTGGGGAGACACTCAGTGATGTACCATCATGTCCGTGTGCTCTTGGTCCAACCCCAAGGAAGCCCAGATGAGGAAATGGGAATGGAGGCTCAGCATAAGCTGGAAACTTTTTGGGTGAATGATCATTAACAGGGACTGCAGAGCACACCAGCTTTGCAAGCCAGGCAATGTTTTTATATAAGAAAACATGAGAGTCTTTGGGCCAGGAAGCATGGTCTGGGGTGAAGTTAAGCATTAGGACATTTGGGGTCTTTACCTGGCCTAAACGTGGAAAAAATACCAGAATTTGAAGACGTCTCTTTTCCCACTGCTGATTGAGGAATAAAGTTTCCCCTCGCCTCTCTGGGGTTGTGATTTCTTTCATTCCTTATCATTTATAGATACCCTTTAAGATCCCCTGATGGAATCTATGAAACTTTGTCCTGGATTCTGACTTGTTGTTTTTGCCATTCATGAGGGATTTTTCAAGCTGGGAGGTACCTTTGCAATAATTTAATCTGATTTATTTATTGCATATCACATACTGGAGACTTAAAACGTGGGCTTTGTGATCAGAAAAGGCAGGAAAGCCTTTGCCACCAGGAGCCAGCTTTTCCCCTGTGTTCAAGCTCGTGACTCGAATACATGTGTGCAGAGGAGAAGGCAGCACTGGGTCAAGCTCGTCAAGCAGCAGAGACCAAGAAGCAGAGAGTGATGCAAATTTCTCAGTCACCAGATCTGTACGAGGAACAGGAAAAAAAGCATCTTTAAACCCTCATTATTTAATTATCGTCACTGCAGATGGTGCCCAGCTGTAAGCTCCTTTCTGCTCATCTTAATCCCATTTCAAGCGGCTACCCTGGGCAGAAGAGCCTGGTTGTTTCTTCATCTGCAGAAGCGGTTGAGCATGGGAGCCCATGGCAGTGGGGAAAGCTGTGAGAAAGGGAAAGATGTAAAGGCTTAGGAAGGCAGGTGGGGGTCTATCCCCCTGTGTAGGCAGCGAGTGAGCAGAAGTGTTCCATCTTTCATTTGTAGGGCTGAGAAACGTAAACCGGGGAGATTTCCCTGCCTGGCTTTTGATCGCCGCTGTGAGCACTCGAGGGAGGCCTGACCTGGGATGGATTATTGACCCGAGCAAAGCAATGTACCTGGATTACCTTTGCTGTGGTGAGTTGAATCTGCCTCTCTCTGTCCCTCTATACGCTTGTGAATCAATCCAGGGAAAAGGAGCAGCAAGGGAGACCCTGGGGAGATGGAGAGCAGGCGGCAGCAGGAGGTCTGATGTTAGTGTCGATTGCCATTTTTCAGTAGCTCTGTTGTCCTTTTTTCTTACAGCTTTGTTTCTTACTAGGAAAGTGAGATGTGGTTGATTTTCACGTGGGAGAAATAGGTACCCATGGTAAATAAGAGTTATGCTTAATGGGGGAATGTTGCTGGTGTGATCAAGCCGTAGCTGGTAGCTCTCTTTTGCTCTGTTGAGCAATGCAGGTGTTATCCCTGGAAGGTTTCCAAAGGCTGTTTTTGTGTTTTCCTGGGAAGCTTTGCAGTGGGCTCTGGGTCCATCCTTATTGAGGTATTTCCCAAGCAAACAGGTCTCCTTTCTTACCACAGCTGGATTCCAGTTTTCCTGATATAACTCGCTGCAGCCGCTCAAAGTCTCTGCTGCTATTCAGGGGCAGCAGGAGATTGAGTGGACCAAGGCCATAAGAAGATGTGGGCTCCTGCGCACAGAGCGGGGACTCCTGTCCATTTTAAGAGGTGCTGCTCAGGCAGGGAGCCCGGCTGGCCACAGGCTCGCTCCAACACAGTCCCTGATGGGAGAGACCATGACTTTCACCACAGTCCCAATAGGAGTCTAAACCAGAATTCTTGCTCTGATTTTCTCTGTAAGATCTGAATAACCCACAAGGCCTTCCCCCCACCCACCCCCTTTCTTTTCCTTTTGTTGGCAACTCCTCAGTCTAAGTACAAGCTAAAAGGGGGACCTTGTGCTTTTTGGCTAATACAAGCCTCAGGTCATTAACCCTTGACGGTTCTTCAGTGAATTACTATTAAAAAAATGAATCCATTTCTTGGGCTGAAGAGAGGTTCATATAGTTGATGACATAAGGGTCATTCAGATCATCAAATTTGACTCCTTGAATAGTATGGGGCACTGAATTCCATCCCATTGCTCCCGGCCTTTCATTTATGGTCTTTATACATCATGTTAGGAAACTCATAATGTCAGGACCGCTTATCTGTAGGGGCTGAATTAACATGGAAAGGAAGAAGAGTACTGACATAAATTTACCAGGAGGTCATAGGTCAGCAGCCCACAGAGCCTTTGAAGAGAGGAGCCTGTGTATTGCTTCTTGCTCAGAACCCACCTGGATTCATCTGTCTGTTATGGAAGAAGGTTGCCTGGTGGCTGTAATCCTCATCTGGGAATTTCTGCATCTTTGTGGCTCTTGTAGGGCCAGGACCAAGATTTGTATTTGCTTTTGAACACCTGAAACTACAGTAGGTTCTTGACCTGTCTATAATCACTAGGAATTATTGGTTGTGATGGTGACTGATCGGTATTCATCTTCTACTTCCCCAAATTTCTCCTTAGAGCGACTGAGGGCACAAGATAATGTATCATAAAATCACAGAAAGGTTTGGGTGGGAAGGGACCGTTAAAGGCCATCTAGTCCCACCCCTGCAGTGAGCAGGGACATCTTCACCCAGAGCAGGTTGCTCAGAGCCCCGTCCAGCCTGACCTGGGATGTTTCCAGGGATGGGGCATCCACCACCTCTCTGGGCAGCCTGTGCCAGGGGTTCACCACCCTCGTTGTAAAGAATTTCTTCCTTATATCTAGTCTAAATCTCCCCTCTTAGTCTAAAACCATTACCCCTTGTCCTATGGCTACAGGCCCTGCTTCTCACCTCAGTTTCAGCTGTGTCTTACCATTTACTTACAGGGAGTAAGTCCTTGTAGAGGTAGCTGGAGCCAGCTAAGGAGGGCCACACTGGAAGGTGTATAAGTGGTTGTAGTAAGCACTGTGGGTTTGCTGTGTATATTTGCAAATAGCACCAAGGATGGAGAGATCAGCTGCCCCCAGAAGATGTCATTTTTGCACCTGGTTGAAATCGCTTCCGACTGAATGGGTTTTTTGGGGTGGCATCTGCTAGATGCAATCTCTCTGATGGAAAGGAGTAACATGCTGAGGCTCACATCACCTGCAGCAATATATAAGCAAGAGTGCCTTAGTGACTGTATGCAAGTGTCTAAAACCCTGCCTGCAAATGTGCTGTGTGGGATGGAGCAACTCTACCCAGTTACATGTGTGAGCCCCTAGATGGGCTTTTCCTTCTGTGTTTAATGCTAAGTATAGTATAAAACCAACTCCAGACAAGCCCAGATCGTATGTCTGTCTTACTTTTTTTAGCTTCTTCCAACTTCCCTAGTACAGATATTGGGGGCTTCCAGGGCACAGTAAGAGCAGGAAGAACTGCAGGAGGGCAGCCACATCAGGCCAAGAAGTAGGGGCCACATCTTGTCGTTGCTCAGGAGAAAGTCTAGTCCAAGAACCTGGAATATTTGAGGCATGTGTGAACAGTTTATTTTGCGCCTAGAAAAAGAAAGCGATGGACCACTATGGCATTTCAGAGTCACAGCCTGGAAGAAAACTAGAAGCAAATACCAATTCTCAGTCCTACCAATTTGATTTCTTTAGTTATGATGCATGTTTACAAAGAGGGAATGAACAGATGGAGTAAAATGTCACGAGTGAGACTGGCTTACAGGTGCTGTGGGACAAACTTCTGCAAGCCTGTTCCTCACTCTGGGGTGACTCGGTCCTCCTTGAGACATGACACTGGCAGGAGACCTGTGCCTGGCCAGAACCACTGCATAAACAGCTCAACAAGTATTCATCTCTTGATGTTTGGTTTTTTTCCCTACTGTTTCACTGGATCTCCCTTGGCTCTCCTTTGGAGCTTTAATAGGTTTTTTTCTCATTTCTTTATTTCCTCATAATCATGGCTGTCTGCTTATTGTGCCTTGGAGAAACATGAGTCATTGGCCAATAGGTGAGTTTTATTGCTATCAGTTGTTGTTATTATTAATTTGTGCCCATTCACATAAAAGAGGGACAAATTGCACGTTCAAGTGTAAAATGTTGCTTATACAGCTTAGGTGGTTTTAACATATTAAAAAATCAGTTTGCAGAGATAAACAATGGATTTCTTAATCTATTCCCTTCACAGTGCAATTTTTTTTTTTCCTAAAGTCTACTCTCCCTTAAAAAACAAAAACAACCTTCCCCTCCCCAGTTTACTTTTAAATAACCGATGAGAAGGGGTTTCCACTACTTCATTTGAAGATTATTCCAATCTAAATAACCTCACTTGCCCTTTTCTCCGTTTTATCCCATCACATCTATTTATACCCTCTTGCTCTGCATTAAGCAGCTCCTCTGCACGCCTGGGAAGAATTAGTGCCTTAACATTTTGACCACGTAGAGAATGAAAAACACAGGAGAAAACCAAGACCCAGGTGCAGCTAGTGCCAAACATGTTGTTTCAGAAAGAACTTGATTTCATCTATTTGTGTAGCGCCTACACTCATCAGCTTCCCCTCAGCCTAACTTATCTCCTGGCTTGCATGCAGTCATTCCTCATTGTTCACTTACAAGGGCTGAGAGCTCTTAACAATGGAGATCCTACTTCTTCCTTGGCTCTCAGCTCCCTCCTGCCTGCCAGCTCTTTAATTTTCCCTCAGGCATTAGTTGGCCAAGCAATGTATATTTAGTGCTTTCAATATTTTTTTTTCTCCCTCCTTCATCTAATCAACTCCTCGATCATTTTGTTGCTTTTCTCCAAAACCTCTCAAAATTGTCAGCGTTCTGCAGGCTTGTGGCTCTCCAGTGTTACCCTCAGTCTTCCTCCTCCTGCGGGGCATGAAACTTAAGTTTGTTGCCTTACTTCCTTAGGTGTTTCCACTGACATTGGTGCCCTGGATTGCATGAGAAGAGTCCTGTGTGTACTTAAAGGTTTAGTGGGAGAGGTGGGCTACTGAGATGGCAATGCAAACCCTTACACGCTTGTTTCAGAGCAGCTCACCTGGAAACAATGCACTTTTGGAAATTTCCTTTATCTCTTTCTCTTTCCTTTAATGATGTAGTAAATCACTGTATCTGGACTAAGGAGACAAAGTTTGTGTTCCTAGTGCTGTCCCAAGGGCCAAATAAGTGCTACTGGGCAAGTCACTTGATCTGTCAGTACCTCAGTTTCCCTTTTAGCCTTTGCCCGCTTCTTCTGTCTGATGCCCTGGGAACTGTGATTGTCACTTAGGTCTGTGTCTGTACAGCTCCGAGATGGAGAGAGACTCTAAGCACTGCAGTCTCCCCAAGCTGCTTGCTTTCTGCCCACCATGTGCTGGGCTTCAGCTGGGTCTCAGCACCCTCAACACACTTAGGAGGAGCCAAGTTTGGATATCTGGTGATGGCATACGCAGGACCACCCGGGTGTTGCCCAGCAAAGGGAGGTTGGCTCGCGCTACAGCACCCCGAAAGCAGAGGTGACCTCTTTGTGCACGCATGTCTGATCACAGCATGGTGGTGGGCAAGTCTGCTCCTGACAGCAAGCCTGGGCCCGCGCTGGCTGGCGTGTGGATGTCCTGACGCGTGCATTTACCGTCAGCCATCTCCGCAGCAGCCTCAGAGCACTGCTGGAATCCAAAGGAGCACTAAATCTGTAGAAATCATATCTGCTTGCTCAACAGGCCCAATGCACATCCCAGAGCCACGTTGTGCCAGTTCTACTCCTTAAACAAACTTGTGTTTTCAGACTTCGTAGCCTGGTGCAGTCAGTAAAGCTGCGAGAGTGAGAAATGGATTCCTTGCTGTCTTATGGAGACACATGTACAAGTGCCAGTTAACCCCCAGCTGCTCTTCTGGGTTGCACTGGGTAGCACTGGGAGTGACAGAAGAGCAGAGCCTGCCTTTCAGAGGCCATAAAGCAATAAGGTTCTGGCAGGTGATAAAAATAACCCACGGAGTTGTAAATTTAGAATATTTGATCTAGAGCCACTAGGAAGAAACACATTTACTGTAACTTTTGGTACTAAAAGCGCACCTAAAAATAATGAGCTATATCCTTAACATAAGACAGGCTGTCATAACTGACAGCCACTACAGCTGGTTCAGTAAATTACAAATTTGATGGAATTTTTTTGTCCTACGTGAGGGAACGTTCACTGCTGCATCAAAATTTATTTGGAATTATCCCATACAAACTGCTCACAGGTTTCTTTTTCTCAGTGGCTTGGTTTCTTCATATTTGCATTCTTTTTGCATTAGCTGACCAGGCTTAGTCACCTGCTGTTGTCCTTGTTTCTTGACTGCACAAGCCAATCTCATGTCACTGGGATCTGGCCACGAGGCCTTGCAGGGAGGTAGTTCTGACTTGCCCTCCATGAACACCTCAGCAAGCCCATAAGCACATTTGGCAGATGCCCTTGTTATTAAAGTTCAGGCAAAGTGAACACTGAAGTCAGAAAAATGTGGCACTTGGCCAATCCATGGAAAAAATCAGCAGAAATACCCCTAGGTACATTTTGCAGTACTCTTACAGACCGGTTCCCTCTTTGTTGGGGATTCATTTACCCACTTTGACATGCCATCACTTTAAGCTTCCTCAAAGGCATGCAAAGCCTCTTAATAAATAATCTTGCTATTTCTTATCGCATCTGCCTTTGAGTGAGAGACAGGACAAATGGGACGGTGTTCACATCTGAATCCAGGTCAGGATCAGATGTAGGCTGGTGGTGATAAAGAGTTGAGTGATGACTGTGGGGTTATATAAGCTTTGCGTTAACTCCTACGTGTTTTAGAAGATCTGTGCTTTTAGGATGGGTATGAGCTGGGGGAGGGAGGTGCACAGCAGCAAGGAGGACTACGTCTCTCCTTACACTTTCACATGTCACCTGTTACCATAGTATCTGAACACTTTCTGCTCCATGGATTGCAAGGTGTGAGATGAATTGGCCAACGCTGATGATCTTCAGGAGAGGCAGGAGCAAGAAAGGAGAAGGTGAAGATCTTCAGAGCTGCTGAGGGTGGTAAGGGCAAATGAAAAAACATGTAAAAGCAGAGGGGAAACCACCAGTTCGCAGAAGCAAAGGATTTTACAGGCAGGATTTTGAAGAGACCTTGCGTAATATTGTGAAAGCTGGTAAAGTTTGTAAAGGTTGAGATAAGCGAACTCAGAAACAGACAGGTGTTCTAGCAGGAAGGGATGGCAGGAGATTTTGGAGAGATTACAGCAAAGGATCTGTGGGATTTGGCAACAATCCAGATACAAGTGTTTGGTGTGAAGGAGGTGTAGGTGTTGAACACAACACGGAGACTGTGAGTTTGAGTGTCATACGAGTGCGGGTTATTCGCAGCAAGGAGGGCTGGGGGAGGGAAGAGTTTGTGGTGAAAGATAAGGAGGTGTTCTTCTAACCGCGATAAAAGAGTTGGCAGCCCCACATCTGGGAAAAGAGCTCAGAGGAAGGGTAGGAGAGACCCAGCAGTGGAGAGTCACACATGCTACCACGAATGCGGAGAATGATGTCACCGGCTGACATCACAGGGAGCACGATGTCAACAGGAGAGAGAACGAGGATGAGGGAGAAGTACCGGGGCATTCAGAGAAGGTGTGGAGGGAAGGCAGCAGCAGATGACCAGTCTCTCACAAAGCAGACTGAGGTTAACAAACCTGGTGTCCACTGCCGTGCAGGAGAGTTGGATCTCAACTGCAGCTCAAATAGAGTAGGGGCAGGAGGTGGCTTTTTTAGCTGCTTTTTTTAATGTCAAGTTCAAATGTGAAGTCTTTCAAAGGAACCAAACCATTCTGTTCATGAAGTTTTGAATGTTTCAATATGAAATTTCTATTTTACTTTTTTTTTTACAAATATTCTTTCAGCTGTTTTGAAAGTGTAAAAGGAAAATTAAGGTGAAGCAAATTTTTTCATTTATTTTAAAATGGCTTTTTTACCTTCTCATCTTTCAAAAATATCAAAGGAATGGTATTTGAAGGGTCAGCCCAGGAGGAAATGTGGCACTGCTTTTTTAGCTTTTTTTTTTCCCCCCCATCCTCAATATTTTAGGTATTCATTTCTAGTAATTCTTTTCCACTCAATTTAAAAGAAAGAAATTGTTCTTTTAACGGTCAGCCAAGGAGATTCCCCCACCTCCCACTTCTTTGTTAGTGTTTCAAGTATTTATTTCTGGTAATTTAGAGCCAGGACACAAAGAATGATACGCATCTGATGAAACAACCTTGTTGTCACTGTCTGTTTTCATCACCTTGAGCTTCTTTTCCAGACAGTGGAGAGAAACAATAATTTTAAGATAGAGTTCACCTGAGACATCCAATTCAGGATGAGATGAACACAGCCTAAAAGACAGCACATGTTTCCGGTGACTCTGAAGGAAGGCTGGTGTGACTGTCTCACGCAGAGACATTATAGACATGCATGTCCAGGCAAAATTATCCCGCCCAGCTAGGATATGTTTGTCCCACGGTGCCCAAGTGTTGGTTGATCCTTGTCCCTTCCCCCTGGTTGCACATGATATCTCTGACCCTGTTTGGGATCAAGCAGTTGTGGAGCCAGATGACTGTACTATCCCACCACAACACTTTGTTCTTCCAGAATGGCCCCAACACATCTGGGAAGGAGTGTGCATGTAGGAAATACCCACCATTGTCAAGCAGGCAGCGGCGGAGAGAAAGCATTGCCCTTTCTGCACAGTGCCCAAAAGGAGCAGGTGTTCAGCAAGCACTAACCCCAAGAGATTGCATGAGCTCCAGTGAGTCCTGCTGGCTCATCCAGTCTGAGGATCTGGCACTGAAATTCAATGCATGGGGAAAAGAAAGAACAGTTTATTGTGTTAAAATTGTAGGCAAGCAAAAATCACAGAAATCACCAAATTTAGACTTTGGCCAGGGTGCCAGTATTAGCAATGCTATCCTTGATGAGAGGTCAAAGTTCTGCTGACATGAGTTAAAGTCAAGAATAAGGAAAACTGGAAGGATGTAAATCTCGGGGGTAGAGCAAAAGTAGTGGAAAAAGCAGGATCATTAATAAATAAAAAAAGGAGGACAATGATTCAAAATTGGCTGAGTTATTGAACACCTTTAAAGAAAAAAGTAGTTGCTTAAAGAAGAAAACTATAAGAGAGTAGTTTGGACAGGATTTCAAGTGAGGAAGGAAGTCACTATGCAAAAAAAAAAAAAAAGAAATTGATAAAGAACAAGTGGAGGAATCCTTGAAAAATTTGGAAAGCACACAGATCTTTACTGACCATGTTGGCATGTTGGACATTAGAGAATGAATTGAGAAACCAACGGCATTGTTCCCCAAAGCAACTGATGCTGACTAGGATGAATAAAGGAGAAAGGATGGGGATAATATCCCTGTTTGTTTTTTTCTTTTTCCCCTACTACTCAAAGCCAAAAGGAGAGAGTCACTCCAGGTGAAGACATTGTGTCTTCTAATATAATGGAACAAATGTTAAGGCAGAAATAACTACACAGCTGTATAGCACAAGAATTGTAGACAAAAGTCCAGCTAACTACACGATGCCAGAAAAACTTGACTGCTCCCACTGCTTATCAAATTTTATGTAGTGCCTAATTTGGCTTGGAAGATTATTTCCAAGGGGTTTAGAAGAGGAGAATAAAAGCTGTCCACAGATTCAGTAATAAACATTGAAAAAGTGAGAGAGATATATGTGTTGAAATGTAGAGGGATCTGATTTGATCTAATATATTTTGAAATAATTTTTTAAAGTGCAAAAACCACATTAATGAAAATCAAAATTGGTAATCATTTGGAAGGAACTGTGGACATCAGAAAGGAAAGAGAAATGGTATAAAGAGGCCTAGATATGTCAGAAACAGTCAAAAAAATTAGAACCATACTTGAAAAAATGAGAATGTCACATATGAAAATATTAATAACCTCAATTAAACGTTTTGTTGGAAATGTAGAATTGAGAAATGTAAAACTGGGCAGTGATTGTGGTGTAGAGGAAATTAATTTGTGCCTTACAGTGGATGAAAACACTAGGATGCAAGTGGGTGTTTCGTTGCACATATGGACAGCCCTACATTGAACTCTAGAGGTATGTGCAATGAAGTGCCTGTGTGTTTGCGGGGTTGGGCACTGTCCTGAGGAAGAAGAGTCACGATGGGATTCTATGGAAATTGGGGAAAAAAGCTTCCAACACTCGCAGTTGCTGGAGTCTACAATGAGTTTCTTCTGCTCAGATACAGCCTTTAGCTCCCAAGTCCAGATCCAGTTGTAGGCTGAAGCCTCTTCAAAGCTCGTGGTGACTTTTTTGGTTCACCTCTCAGTAGTTGGCCCTTGGGTGTCACTTTCTAGGCATGCCTTGCCTCAGGTTCGCCTATTCCTAGTTCTTCAGCTGCTCGCTCTAGGCAGTTTTTTGCTTTCCTGGACACTCACTTATTCAGCTTTCCTCAGCTGCTTTCTTCATTCCCCTTTACAGACTGGGAGACGAGGAAGCAAAGCTTGGATTATTAAGGGGAATGGGTGCATATGAGTTAACCAGTCTAGGAAACCTCAACTGGCTGTTTAAAAAGCTTCTTCTGTGCCTGAGATTTTATATCCTCATTGGAGATGGAAACAGCCCTGGAATGAGAAATGGCAGGTGGAGGAACCACCTTTGTGGTTGTGTGGCTGTGATCACATATCAAGGGACATGCATACCCGACAGTCTTCATCAGAAGTGCCAACACCCTCCTCAACCCATACTTGTTGATACGTCATATCACATACCCTTGTGATACATGTATGTTCTTGTGATCTTGTTCCTTTCATGTTCCTTCATCAATTGTGTTTATTCTAGGTTTGAATTTGGCAAGCTGCTCCAGTCTTGCCATGTTGTCTCTTCCATCTGATGTGATAAATAGCACATCTGTTTATCAGTTTCCTGGAACAAACATGCAGGTCAACTTGGACATAAAACTTCAAGCTCACCTCAAAAAGAAAAGCAAAGTTATTTTCCCCAATATCGCCAGAAATGTGGGTAAAGAGCAGTGCAGGTTACCTAAAAACCTGTACCTCTAAAACAGCAATATTATTAGGAAATGCCTGGCTACAACACTACAAATGCCCTCTGAAACAAACGCATTGTCCCCAACTTCTAGAGGTATTTCTGAACTGGTGGTGGAACTGAACTGTCTGAAACACCCAGCTGCTGTTGGAGCCTGTTGCAGAGATGCGTGTAATCAGGGCTGTGTCTCAGAGCTGTTCGACAGACCACAGCTGGGTGTTGAACAGTATGTGGCAGAACTAGCCTCCCTGCCTCTGGTTCAAGCCTCTGGTTCCATTTTAGGAAAGACAAATCCTCAATTTCTTTACCAAAAGAAAAACCAAACCTCTGTTAGGACTTCTCTGCTCCTTTCAGTGGAAAAATGCTTTAACTTCATAGTGGAGTGTGATTAACATCATCCGAGGGGAGCCATCACAAGACGATTTTATTGAGGAACTGGGAGAATTGATCAATGGGAGACAACAGCATATATAGGGGAAGGAAAAACAAACGGGGCACCACTATGCCCCTGTCACTTTCTGCTCACCAAGAGAACATAATGGATGCTCTGTGTGCCATCTATCATTTTATTATGTTGTGCTCATGTGCAACTATCCTTATGGTTCCTTCTAAGCAGAGAGCAAATCTAACTTGGGAGTTTGAACAACATCTCAGTATGGTGCTGAGGACCCAGTCTTGGTAACGTCTGTCCAGTCTGAGGTCCCAATCCTGTAACCAGATCTTTATGGTTCAGTTCCTGTTCTCTGAACTGCTACTGATACCATGAGCTTTGGTCTTCAACTTCATAGAGGCAGCTGTTATTTGCATGGTGAGGGTGACTCTTGGCAAAGTAATAATGTTTCTTAACTGTATTTTTGTCTCATGTTGAAGGGACTCAAGCTCATAATTTCACTCCAGGAAGACCGATATATCAACTCCAAAGACATTGGCTACAGAATAAATGTTTTTAAAATAAGGAGCACTGAAAAAACCCCTTATTTGTTAGTAATTTCAAAGAGTTTTCTTTCTTTGCACCCATGGTTTATGCTGAAAACCTAATTACATAATGCATCTAGAATAGGGAGGGAGATTTACTGTAGGTGAATCTGATCCCTGAGACTAGTTCTTATCCTCCAGAAAGCTGGGCTTTTTGATTACCTAGGTTAAGTGCAATATAGTCCTTTGCGTTGAAGGCAGTAGCTGGAAATTTGGACTACTGTTCTTTGAAGATTGCCTTGTTTCAAACTGATATGGACTCAAATAAAGAAAAAGCAATACATTCTTTCAAAAAAAACAACCCCCCCAAACCCATAAAAAACACCACCAAAGCCCCCCAAAACAACAACAAAAATCCTTATCTCATTTATAAATGAATACCCAATTTTCTTAGAAGAAAATCCAGTAATCACAAAAGGGGAGAGCTAATAATGTTAAATTAATTAGAGGTGGAGTATTCTGTCAGATCACAGAAAACCTCTCTGAGGATGGAACAGTTCAGATTGCTTCAAAGGATGGATCATATTAAACTGACACTTAGCTGGATTTTAATTACCACATGAGCCAAGCCAAGGAGAGTGCAGAAAACAGGCTGCCTTGCCTTCACTGAATCATGGAATAGACTAGGCTGGAAGGGCCTTTGGAAGTTCTCTGGTCCAATCACACACTCACGGCCAGGCCCAATACATCAGGTTGCTCAACTGAGTTTTGAGTATCTCCAGGGCTGGCTATTCCTCCACCTCTTGGGTCCCAGTTTTTGACCAATGTCATGAATAATTTTTCTAATACCTAAATGGCATTTTGCATGCTGTCATTTGTATTTGCCACATCTTAGTGCTTTACTGTGCACTTCTGGGAAGAATCTGATGACCATGTCCTAGGTAATTATAGACAATGATGTGAGAGCCTCCAAGTATCTTCTCCAGGTTGAACAATTCATGTGCTCCTCTTTTGTCCTATCACCTTGGTGACCTTTGCTGGACTTACTCCAGTATGCCAGTATCTTTCTTTTAGTATGGAGTGAAAACCTGGACACAGTGTCCAGATGTGGCCTCAAAAGAGCCATGCAGAAGGGAGTTATGACTTCTCTTTCGTCCTGGCCTGTGTCAGCACTAGTGTGGCCAGCAGGAGTAGGGAAGTGATTGTGCCCCTGTACTGGGCACTGGTGAGGCCGCACCTTGAATCCTGTGTTCAGTGTTGGGCCCCTCACTACAAGAAGGATGTTGAGGTGCTGAAGCATGTCCAGAGAAGGGCAACGGAACTGGGGAGGGGTCTGGAGCACAAGTCTGATGAGGAGCGGCTGAGGGAACTGGGGGTGTTCAGTCTGGAGAAGAGGAGGCTGAGGGGAGACCTTATCACTCTCTGCAACTGCCTGAAAGGGGGTTGTGGCGATGTGGGTGTTGGTCTCTTCTCCCAAGTAACTAGTGATAGGATGAGAGGAAATGGCCTCAAGTTGCGCCAGGGGAGGTTGAGATTGGATATTAGGAAAAATTTCTTTACTGAGAGGGTGGTCAGGCATTGGAACAGGCTGCCCAGGGAGGTGGTGGAGTTGCCATCTCTGGAAGTGTTCAATAAATGTGTGGATGTGGTGCTTCAGGACATGGTTTAGGGGACACGGTGGCGATGGATTAATGGTTGGACTTGATGGCCTTGAAGGTCCTTTCCAACCTAAGCGATTCTGTGATTCTTGCCCTCCTTAGGTCACTCTTGCTAATACATTGCAGTATGTGGATGGCGTTCGTTGCCATGAGAGCTCACTGCTGACTCCTGTTCAACTTCTTGTCCACTGGGACACCTGCACCCATTTCTGCAAAGCTGTTATCAGTCAGCTTGACCCTGCGTTGCTGCATGAGGGTTTACTGTCCTGACACATGGCTGATGTTTTCTTCTCCTGGGGATCACGTCAGCTAATTTCTCCAGCCTTTCAAGGTCTTTCCAAATGGCAGTCCTGCCCTCCAGCGTGTCAGCTGCTCCCAACAGTTTTGTGTTACTGGAAAACTTGCTGAGGGTGTCCTCTGTCACCATCTGGGTCACTAATGAGGATTTCTGAGTAGCCATCTCAAGTGCTGCGCTGCCGCTGCCATTCCAGCCTTAGGGGTCTGCAAAGAACAACCTGTCTGTTACACCATTGCTTTGAGTAAGGAAACATCCAGGTCACAGGCACGAACACCAATATAAGATCTTGGGTAAGGGCGTACTCCACGAGACGACTGGAAAGAAGCCAACACTGTGGTTTTTTTCTGCTTGGGACCCTGACTGTCCTTACCTGTAAGGAGGTAGGACGTGGGCACAATACAGCTGTAATAGAGGGGGTATCCATATGGTAGATTCCCAACTGAATACCAGAAGAGAGCGAAAAGAAAGAAATTATCTTAGATGTAATGAATCAAAAGCTTCTTATACAGATGTGCCCATGTTCCTTTCTTGAGAATGGTAGAGGAAAATGGTATAAGATGTAGGTGCCATCAAATCAAGGTTGGTTTTAGCACAGAAGGTAGAGGCTTGCATCTCCAGCATGCCTTCTATCTGACTGGTCCAGTGGCGTGGTTCAAGGGATGGTCGCAATGGCTGTGATTATTAATATACTGTTCCTACCAAGAGGTGGTTTTGCTTGTATTTAACACCAGCTCTGACAAGGGCCTGGGTGAAGAAGAGCACTGTGTTTTAAGCTCATTCAGACATGGAACAGAATGACAGAATATCAGAAACCTCATTTCCGAACAATGAAAATCTTCAAGTCCTACACAGAGTTTGATAACACTTTTCAAGTAATTTTAAGCAACAAATACATTGAGGGAAAAATATACAATCTACCTGTTTTGTTCATAGGGAATTCTTAGACAATCACAGGCAAATGGATATGCTGCCTTCCAGTTCAATGCTTTTCTCTTTTATGAATCAAATGTCTCAACTTTTGTCCTATCCCATACAATACTTCGGCTTTGTAAAACCATAAGTACTCCTTGTTAATAAGATCACTTTGACATTTAAAACAAAATTTTTCTTTCTTGAAAAAGGCACAGAGCAAATTGAAATGAGCCATTTTAGAGAAACATGGTTAGATCTTACAAAATGATGGTTCATCTTTCTTGCCAGAAACTCCCACCTTTTCTAGGAAAAAATTTCAAATGAAATAATCTCATTCATGATTTCCCTAGAATGCACACCTAGATTTTTTCAACCAGCCCTATTCCAAATGTTAGTGGTGATGTGTAAATTTTTCTTCTGTCTGGAAGAAATGACTTTGTAAAAATGGAAGTTGCGATTACTTGTATGGGAATAGAAACTTCCAATGAAAGTCTGCACATTAATTTTCAGCAAAAGCCATATAAAAATTGATACTAGGCATATTCAGGCTAGAGAAAAAGCACAGATGTTAGCACTAAGTGGGATGAACTATTGGAACTGTTGCTGCTGGACTGGGTAGACTCTTCATAATTTAAAGCATTTAAATGAAGTCTAGATGCTTCTCATAAAGGCTTTCTCATCTCTCAAATAGAGGTTATAGACTTGGTGCTCTATCCTTTGAGTCAAGTTCTCTGACAGCTCCCCTGCCTCAGCACAGGCACTTTCTAGGGTGGTACCTGGATTCCTCTCCTTCTTCTCTGTCCCCAACAGAGAGAAGGCTGCAAAAAAACCTCAGAGATAACAAGCTTAGTGTAAGGGACAGAAGGTGAAGGCTGATATGAAGACATGTGCTGCAGATGTATTGGATTTTGGCTAAGGGATCACATAATGGAAGCCTAAGCACAAGGTCACATAGCTTCCTCTATGTGAAGTTGGATAGCAGAGGTTTGATAGAGTTTATGAGTGGTTTAGTTTTTTGAGATGTCATTTTGAACATTTTGAATAGAATGGCCTTCATGAGAGGTTCAGTTTTTCCTATGAATGGACTCCTACAAATTTTCCAGTAGAGCTGCTGACCTTTTATACTAGATGCAAGCCTACAGAGAGATGACCTTGTTCTTCTGGATCAAGGATCCCACAGGAATGGTCTCTGGACCCTTGGAAAGTGTGCCATCCACAGGTGGAAAAGCAATGCTGTATAAGGAGGACTGCATAATGGTTTGAACAATAACCTTACATTTGGAAGATTCATGCTGAGGATCTGAGATGTAAAACTTGATGAATCTATTCTTGCAGGATCCCCAAATCACTGTAATTCCAATGAAAGCCATTTATGACTCTGATCTCTTTGCAAGTCATTGCTTTCTATGAAAGAAGGTGCTTCATGCTGTGACATTGGTGCACAGGTGCAACGGCTACGTAATTAATAAATATTGCTAGAAGACAAGAAGTCCAGTCCATAAAAAAGTGAGGTTTCCCCCTGATTTTGTACCTGAATCCAACTGATCAATTTTTTTGTTTGTGAGTGTGTTTTCCTGTCAAAAGGAAGTGTGACAGAAAGCAGGAAGGCTCTCATAGGTGAATTATGAAAGAACAAGGCATTTTCCATCATTTGCCATTGACGGGTTGCTTGTCTGTCCTTATGTCATGCCCAAATCTCAGTGATCCAGGTGTTGAGCATTCATCTGAGAATCTGACTTTGTCATCTGCCATGGATGTGAAAATATTTGGGTTAGGACTCATCAGACTTTCCTGTTAAGATAATATTTGACTGAAAAATTGTTACGAATCCAAGCCACCTATGTCCTAAGTGATTATTAATCAGCTGAGAAGTAACAAATATATACACAAACCCTTAAAAGCTACTGTCATCTTTACTCTAGCTCTGTTGATTTCCCTGGAGTTGCCCAAAAGATAAATCTGATTCCAAATGCGGTTGATGAGTGTGTGGGTTGACGATTTAATGAGTGGGGTGGCTCAAGAAAGTTATCCAGATCTCTGCAGGCTATTATGCAAGAGGAAGATATTACCTCTTTGGCCTTCTATGCATCCTCAGTTGTACTGGTGTGATTTGAGAGGAGTGTCACGGAGTCAGATTTATACCTCAGTTACGTGGGGGCAAGCAAGAGAAGGATTGGGCAAACTGTGCCTAAAGCCCCCGTGGATTTGAGAGCCTTCTCCAGCAGCTTAGGTAGATTTTCTTTCTATCCTTAGCAACACAGTCCTGATTAACCCTCCAAGCTGTGATCAGTCATTTTGAGGACAGTTTGATTGACAGCATGTAACCTGCTAATGTTTTTCTCTGCATTCTCCAGTTCATTAGATCCTGGAGGTGGTTGGTTGGCTGTGTTGGGTTTTTTTTTAATTATTTTGTTGATTTACTTTTAATCTCTTGGATATTATATCAGAAAAAGTCATCTTGAGCAAGAGGCATGAAGTATTTCAATGTAAGTACAAAAATATGCATTGAGAGTCCTCTGTTACGTATCTGTAAAAAGATGTATTTCAGCAAGATGACCATTTTTGTTGCCTTACTAGATATTCAGTAGAATCCCCTTCCTAGTCTGAAATTTCAAATGGACAAGAAAAAACTTCTCCCTGTGGAAACTGTGGGAATTTCATGCAACGTTTTTGTGGAAGGCTCTTTCTTCACATTATATATTGCTTCATAAAAGCAGGTCTGACACACCATCTGGGCTTTGGTGGGTAACCAACTCTGTCACTCAAACCTTAAGGGGCAATGTTCCTTTATGTTGGTGATCCCTTAACAGTCTTTTGAAATTATTTCCAAAGAAAATTAGTATTGGGAAAGTATGTTATGATTTGTCCTATATTTTAATTTTTTATTCTTCTTTCAATATAATTTAACAGCTTGAAAAAAGTACAATAAATCCTTGGGAAGCAGTTACATTTCTGGGACTGCAGCCAGCATATTGTGGACCAGGGACTACAATTTTTCTGGATAATGGGTTTGTTTGGAAATTATGCTGCCAGTGTCTGAAAGCTCTAATGTGGGACTCATGGAGAAAAAGTTAGAGCTACCTTTCTGAAAGCTGTTCAAAAATAGAGAGATTAGATTTATTTTTTTTCCTGGAAGATAGAGTGATGGATTGACCTTTAACTGGGAAATAAATAAGTGAATAATTGCTTCGTGAAATATGTACATGGAAAGAATAAATCATACTGAAATCTTTGTCAGTGTGCATGGATATATAAAAGCAGAGATTTTTTTGGAACAATAATCTTTCAAATGTAGTTATGCTTCTCATCTAGCATAGGTTAAAGGAGTTCCATTTATTGCAGGAGTGAATTTGCTGTAGTACAAAGTACACAAATATTTCACTTAAGAGTAGCATAGTAAGAAAATAATGTTTTTATTTTAAAATTTGGCAAAAATCAGACTTTACAGCTTTTTGAATGCTGCATGTCTGCAACCAATGACAAAATTCCCACTAACTACAGTGGTCACCGAACTGGTTCTCCAAAGAATAATTTGTGAATAGAATGACTATTTTCTTGAAACTAGAACTATTCAGCTGCTGCAAGAAGTATAACCAGGAGCACATTGAAGGAAGCGTGTCATTAGAAATACATTCATTGTTTTCTAAGTCATTTGTGAACACTAAAAAATGTCTTTCTTATGAGAGATCTTTTTGAAGTTGCCATAGAAAACTGCTATCGACTAAGAACATAATTTGGAAAGTAAATTGGATGTAGATGCTTGTAGCCAGAACCACCTTCTACACGCTACAAGACAAGCTACTGTATTCCTTACTAACAATTCAAATGGTTTGCTGCCTATAAGTGAGAAGTAACTTCTGATCAGAAGATGACATCTCTAAATGCCATTTTGAGAGTCCCCATTCAAGTTTGAGTAACTAACTCAAAGTGAACTGTGGAATCACTGTTCATATTCATGAAACAGACATTTGTCATACTCATTGCAGCCAATATTTTAGCAGTTGTAAATAGTGTTGTTTGGGGATTTTTCCATGTCAAAAATAAAGCATCTTCTTTTGCATAGCAGTTTCGTTCCATGTGGGGTCTGAATTTTTTAGTGATTGACTTCCAAGACAATGCATCTGATAAGAGTAGGCAAGAAAGAGCAGAGTCCAGTCTCTTTGCCACTTGTCTCCACCATGGCAAAGACATTAAAAACAACTAGCTTCCAAAAAATGGGTTTCAACCTCCACACTTAAGCACTGAAGTCAGGTTAGCTTTACAAGTGAAGGACACCAGGCTCTCTGACACAAATTGGGCAGATTGTTTTCCTCGCATCTGTGTTTACCAGACTGAATTCAAATTTTTGCACTGTTTAGCAGAACCAACTTTTGTAGTTCTATCTGAGGTCTTTCAATATTTCTTACCGTATTTGTTTGCATAAGTGCCACGGATTGTCATCCAGATCTTGCCTTAACACACTCTGGCAAGGCCACACACAGCTGTTCTGAAACCATTCTGCTCTGCCCCTCGGTACACTCAGGAGTGGTTGTGTGCTACAGTGTGCAATCACTACATGAACAAATTCAGTTTTGTTTTGGTTTTTTGTTATGTGCCAGTTCACAGGGTTAAAGCGTTACATGAGAATCTCAGCTCTCTGCTTGTAAAAATAAAACTGAAGTAATCACTGTCTCTGATTAGTTTCAGAGAAAACCTCAAAAATATAAGCAAGGAAGACACAAAACTCAAAAGGACAGCAATACACAAATACCAGGTTTTGTGGGTTTTGCTTGGGGTCTGACTCATGTTTTTTGCTCCTCAGGGGCCACTAACTGACTGAATTCTTGTTGGCATCTGCAGGACAAGGATGGTTTAACTGTGAGGAGGAGGGTCGTGGCTACTTTTCCTGCTGTGTTTCCTCATAGCTACCTGAGCCAGAGAGTTCATAACTCCATGTTGGTACAACCTGCTCTTGATCAAGCATAGGTGTTAAAACTGTTGTGAGGAAAACAAACTTTGCTCCCATGCTCGTCAGGCACTGATTCTCTGTGACTCAAACAAACCTTACTCTGTTTTTGCTTCTCTTACAGTTACTTTTAAGCCAGAGGGATGACTCAGGTGCCTGCTGATTACCTGTCAACCACCAGCTCCTACAACTATGAGCAGCCCTTTCCCTCTGTGGCTCGGACAAGCACCGTCACCAAGGTACCCCCAGCCAAAAAAATAACCTTCTTCAAGAGCGGAGATCCCCAGTTTGCAGGAGTCAAGATGGCCATCAACCAGCGAAGCTTCAAGAGCTTCAATGCACTCATGGATGACCTCTCTCATCGGGTCCCGCTGCCATTTGGGGTACGGACCATCACCACCCCACGAGGAATACATTGCATCAGTGAGCTGGACCAGCTGGAGGATGGAGGATGCTACCTTTGCTCTGACAAGAAATATGTCAAGCCCATTAGCATTACTTCTGGGGGACACAGGCCAGGCCCTCCGCGAAGTGGTCGTCCCTCCAGTACCTTGAGAAGAGCAGCTCAGGAGGGCAAGCTTGAAGATTATTCCACACCTTTCACTCAGCATGGCCCCAGAATACCCAAGAAAATCACTCTAGTTAAGAATGGAGAAAGTGGTTTTCGGCGCTCAATTATCTTGAACCGCAGAAATGCAAGGAGTTTCAAAACGCTCCTGGATGAGATTTCAGAGATCCTGCAATTCCCAGTGAAGAAACTCTACACTGCTGATGGGAAGAAGGCAAGTATCTCTGGTGCCTGTTGCTGGTCAGTTATTCTAACAACTGTTATCACATCAGCATTTGCATTCCCTGTGATGCAAATCCTTTAGCTCATGGGGCCAATAGTTTACCCATGTTACCTTAGTCCTTTTTGGCTTTGTAGTTACTGTCACATTAGTTACTTCCCCATTAATCACATGAAGGAGTTATGTAGAAGAATCTAGTTCAGCTGTACAAGAACTTAATTCATCAGATATTGTTTTGAGTCAATGGGAGGCAACTTCTGACAGAAGTCCAGAAGCTCAATGGTTTGCAGCTTGGTATAAAATCCCTAAAGAAACTTCTGGTAATGGAGCTTTCCACCCTCTCCCGAGAGACTTATCCCAATGGTGGCTTAACTTTTCTGTACCTAGTAATCAGTAATTCAACAAAACAAGATAGCTCTTAGGTAGCACCCTGTGGTTACATAGTTCCTAACAGAACAGGGTCCTGATCATGGTGTGGGATCCTCAGCATTATCGTAATATAACTAACACATGCATAAGTAATTAGGGTATGAGTGGGATCAGGAGATGCATTTGTGTTGATGATTTGGTGAATGTGCCCATTGGGCTGGAGTCTCATAATAAATTCAGGGCATGACAACTCCTTTTTTCTTCTGTTCCCAGAAGAGTTTCCTGACAAACCTGAGATTCTCCCGATTTCTTCTCTATCTATGTAACATAGACTAACCTGTACTTCCATTTCTTCTGAAGACGTCTCACATGTTAGCCTCACTTGCCCCTGGCAATGCAGTTACCCTGCTCCTTGCCACGTTTTCCACCTTCATAGTGCCATGTACCAGTTCCTCGGTGGTAATTTTACAACCATTTGTGGTGCCACTGTCTGAACCCTATGATTGAAATGACTTGGGTTCAAATGACCCACTAACCAGGAGAGGGAAAAAAAAGGAGGAATATTTTTAACCCAAATCATTTTGACCTGGCACAGGGACAAGAGTGTGTAGCCATGAAGGAAAGAGGGAGGATATAATGGTGTCTTAAGCTGGCTTTCCTGGTGGAGGCAACATGTCATATCACAGAGCTTTCTGCTATGCCCACCACTCTGGCAAGAGCTTCCTCTTCTGAGCTGGAAGATCCAAGGAAAATGTCCTTCCCAAACATCCTACTGCTACAGCTTTCCCAACCCTGCTGATCTAGAGGCTGAAAGGGTGTCAGCTTGACTACAGTCAGAGATGAGCTGAAATGCCAGGGAAAGTATGGTGCCACTCCACATATGCCAGACAAGTGAAACTGCAATCTTGCTGAGAAACTGAGGATTTATGAAAAGGGACCCAGGAGAAAGAGAGGGAACTTAGCTGTGGACAACTCGAGCATGCCCTAGGATAAGCAAAACAGATAATTTGTCTCCTCAAACTTTATGGCCTAAGAATCAGTTGTCTAAGTCCAAGATGAGCAAGATGGCCACTCTACTGTGGGATTGATCTTTTCTAAGTGTGTCTAGAGTCTGTGTTTCTCCTAATGGGAGAGTATTAAAAAATGGCTCACTTGTAGGCAACTGCATGGTAGGCAAGATGAATCCCATGCCCTAGGGTATTTCAGCGGTCAATGGAAAGAAATAGGCACTTTAGACAGTTACTTCCCAAGTAACTGTCTAAATGACTGCAGATATCTGGAGCTGGATTAATTTCACATTCAGTTACCTGAATGTCAGTGTCTAGATGTTTCTGTAAGTGGGGTACGTGGCTAAGCTCCCATATAGCTGTTGAGACTAAGCTGGCAGTCCATTGTATTTAGAGGTGGCCAAAGATAGGTGTCTAGAGGTCTTCAGAATCAGTTAGGTTCTTTTTTTCTAGTTTACATCAATTTATTTGCAAGGTGAAGTTCGTGTATCACAGCTACAACTATACTACTAAATTAAAAAGCGTTGGAGTGGGATCTCATCCACTCTCTCCTCCGTTCTGCTAAATTCTTAACACTTTCCCTGGTTTGGTCTTGGCCCAGAGTAAGTTTCCCAACGGTTTAGAGTTAGGGCCTAGAACCATTCACTGTATGTGGGTTGGATGTGGCCAGCCTGCGTTTGAGATGCCAGGCTGCTTCAGTTGACCTCCATTCTGAAGAACAGGGTCTGGCACTGCTTGCTTTATTACTACAAATGCAGCCAACTTGAATTAGGAAAAAAAGCAATAAACCCAATCCTGCTGCCAAGGTGTGTTATAATCTATGGATAGGTATTTTATTTTGTCACTGATTTCACCAGTTTTCAAGACTTGGACTCCTGTTCAGTCCACATGGAGATAATAATCTTGTGTAGTGGTAGTGTCTTTCTCTTCACTTCTTCCATTTTTGAGATTTTTTACCCATTTCTTTAAAGAAAATATTTTCCTCCTACTTCTTAGTGCAGTCTTAATATACTCCTTGTGATTCTTAAATGAGTTTCCCACAATTTTCCGTCTACTCATTATATAGCCTTTTCTTCCTGGTCATTATAAACAACAATATTTTAGCTGGGATACACAATAAACACACACTCAGTAAACACAGTATCTTCACTATTATTCAACCTCCATCTTTCTTTCCACCTAAAGACATGCAGTTACCTTTTAAATTTTCAGCTCTGCAGTGGTGATCATCCTGCCTAAAGGCCTCTCTTCTCCCAGAGTCCGATCTCATCCCAACATGCCAAGACGTGGCAAGACACGACTATAATGACATGGGTACTAACTGACCACAAGTGGTCACTGTGGAGTATTTGAAGCTGATGGCACCTACTAAGTTTTGCATGCCAACATCTTTGCTGACAGTTTACGTGACAAGCTATGTAGGTCTTTTCAGGACACAATGTGTCAAGCTTTGTCACTTGTTTTGCAACCCCACTGCCAATTTGGCCTTTGTTTCTGGAAATGCTTCAGCCAAAGCTGCAGGTGAACATCACTTGAAAAGATATTGATGTTCTTTGTTGCAGCGAGATTATCTTCTCTGGCATGCCATAGAGTTTGAGATTAAACTCTGTGTAATGATAATGATATTTTCCACAATAAATCCCAGGGGTTCCACAGAGACCTTCCCCCTCTGCTTTTTTTCCTCCATGCTTTCCACCCACAGAAATGTGGGTGTGGATCAAACACCATCACATAATCTCTCCGTGGTTCCTTGGGATTCTTTTTTTGGATATGAAAATTTTCATTACCATCTTGTCAATAGACAGTTCATCTTCTGTACCTTACTAATTTAATTTTCACTCCTTTTATTCTTGTGTAGGATATCACAGTGATAGGTGACTATGGGTCTAGCCTGATCAATGTTACAGTTTATACATAGCTAGGAGATATGTGATTATTAATATATTTTCTGAGAAATCTCTTAAAGTGATTTTTTGGCCATTCTTAATTTCAGTCATTTACCTCTTGCTTTATAACTATTTGTTACTGCTCATTCAGTGGTCAATCCTGTTAGGACTTCCTGGAGCTGTTACCCTAGTCTTGGCTGCAAAGCATTTAAACCACAAAAAAAGTCACTCAGTCTTAAGTTTTTCCAATCTTTTCCTCTCATAAGGAGTCCCTAAACCATTTCTGCTCTTCTGTCTAAGTTTTCTTGCCATACACCTTCAAGACCTCTGTTCCCTATACACAATTGGTTGTGTCCCAGAGTTTTCACCAGATACTAATGGCTTCTTTGAGGGGTGAAAATGGTGAATTTGTTGCATAATCTGGGGTACTGAAAAACCTTCTTCAACTGGTGCTGAAGTTCAATTTTGACTGTACATCTTGCCTTAATCCTTATATTTGCATTTTCTGTTAGAGAGAATGAAAACAAGCCTCCGTTCTTCCATGACTATTTGAAGGCATCTGGATGCTTCATACTTCTTGGGTATTTCTTTGTTTCTCATATTATTCTCTTTGAATAATAATTCAAATCCCCTTTTAATAATTTTGGTAACTTCTATTATCATGTCTATGTCTAGCCTTATTACAGAGGCCACTATTTCCTGGCAAGGGGGCTGGGAGTGGGGGGAATAGTAACTTTTGACGTTCATTCCCAAGATTTGATGGATTATCTGAATAACAGTAAGATTCATTCTTAAGCAACGTCTCTGGACTACTGCTTGATTGACTTTGTATTTGCCTGTCCTAAGCCAGATGATAATGTAATTCATAGCATTTAATAACAGGTTCACAGTGTCTCTTCGGCTGGCAGTTTTTCCTTGATCTCTTGAAAACTGAACACAAAAAAGGAAAAATCTCCTCTCCTACACATGAAGTGATCTCTTCCCCCAATGAAAATGCTATTCATAGATCTGAGAGCGTTGCCCCTTCAATCCACCTTTGTTTTCTTCTCTTACTGTAACTCCAGATCTGAACTTGAATCTTAAGATAAGTTAAATCACCTCTGCAGCATAATGTATTGTTGGCATATACAGTCCCAGTGTCTGTGTTTTAATTTATTTACCATTTTGTTGAGTAAATCCATAACAGTTCAAAATTACAAGTCTGGTTTCCTGTTATACCTGTATATGGATATAAACTCAGACATACACGGAACAGGCTTTCATGTAGTATAGATTTGAAAAGGCAGAGAAAAGTGGTTTTTTTTCTTTTTGTAGTTCACCTAGTCCACAAATGTTTCTAGTAAACCTCTAAGTTGAATTCAATCATAACTCACAGGGAAATAAACTTTTGGGCATGCAAATATCACTGGTTTTGTGCATC
The DNA here is from genome assembly GCF_964289735.1 of Phaethon aethereus. Taxonomy (NCBI): domain Eukaryota; kingdom Metazoa; phylum Chordata; class Aves; order Phaethontiformes; family Phaethontidae; genus Phaethon; species Phaethon aethereus. The sequence goes on along the minus strand of NC_138576.1, from coordinate 3,059,006 downwards.
AGTATGTTTTCTTCTCCAGAAAAAAACTTGTATCATTTATTTTTATAGCCCTCATGTTGCCTGAATTTTTTCAAATTGGTTTTAGCCTAAGGTTTTACCTGAAAAGGAAGAAATGATAGTGATTTCATGAAGTCAATGAACTGAACATTTTGCCACTTTTTCATGGAAAAAATGTCAGAAGAAGGTCATGAGCAGCTATGCAGGATCCTAATGCAGATGAAGTTCATTGTAAGGCCACAGATTGTGTTGTAGCATCAAGATCCATTGGAGGCCAGCAGAGCTCTTGCTTTTGTGATCACATCTATTTTGCTGTTATTTTGTCTTTTCTTGCTCCTCTTTGCTTATTTACTTCTCACATATTTTCAAATCTGTACTTTATGAACTTCCTAGGAAAGGTCAGTCTATTCTCTGGTTGTTTCTTCTGTGGCCTGGATTATGAGGCAGTTATTGCTCTTGGGTCAGAGAGTCTTTCAGTGCTATGAATTCAGAATTAGCTTACAATAATTATGCAAAACTCAGCTCAGTAGAAACAGTGATTGAAAGATCCTAATTCTAACGTTAGTATAAATCGGGATTGAAAGACCCTGATTCCAATGTCAGTATAAATACAGAGTGGTCCTATTGGAATTTATGCATTTGAATTTTTATTCTAATCTGTGAAGCCTTGAATGAGGTGAAACCAATACTTTTACTCTTAAGCATCAAGCAGACTGCCTACTAGGAAGAGTTAGTCCCACTGAAGTGAAGAGGTGTTTAAGTATTTGAGCACTGATTTGAGCAGGGCCAAGAGCGTCTCTTCCCAAACTAAACAGGATTTTTGTTGTCAGTTTCTAAATGAAAATAATAATTTGATGACTATGGGACTGGAGAGAAATTTAATTTGATTTTAGCTTAGAAAAATTAGTTAAATTTTCATCAAGTAAAAAGTGTAAATCATATAGTTCTTTTCAGGTCAAGGCACTGGTTACTGTTTTCCAGGTGATTAAATGGGAAGAGTGCACAAATAGAGAAATCTGTTGTTTAGGTTAACATTTACATGTCATTAACTTGCCAGTGAAACTTCGTTTGTGCAGGTTTGGGCACTAAAAGATAGGTAGACCTGGACGTAATTAATCTAAATCTGATCAGTCTATTGGGCACTTAGGATGGGGCATCATTTTGCCTGTTGACCTCTCTTTATTGACTATAGAAGAAGATTGGAAGACTGATTCAGACTAGTCACCTAAAATTAGGAGGAATTAACTCAGGTCCAAGTTTTCATACACTTGTTTTAAAGTAATACAGATATTGAAATATTAGCAAACATAAGACATGGGACTCTACATCGGAAGATCACTTGGCTGATGAGACAGTTGAAAATTGCAGCTTTCTTATTTTTCACGAGGGACATCAGTTCTATGCTAAAAATGAGCCAGGTGTGATATTAAGAGCAGATACCTTGATTAAAAAAAGGTAAGATATAATTTGCAGGTTATCTTCTCCATCAGACAGACTTTCATCTCTGTCCTAGGAAGTTCTTATACAACCCAGTGGATTTCTCCATGGTCTAAACCACAGAAGAGTGCACCTATAAGCAGGTGCCCAACGCCTGTCTCTGGAGATGGAAGAATGCCTCTACCAGCAGAGGCAGAGAGGGGTCATAGAAAGGCCAGAAATCCTCACAGACAATTAAACTATAAGAAATGACGTGTAGGATTACATCACAGCAACTGCACAGCGACAGAGGATTTCCCTTACAAATGGCAATTATCCAGGGTCCACCAGCTGAACCGTCCTTAAGACTTCTTTAAGTCCTGATGTCCTGATTTCTGCACTTACTCTTGAACCGCTAGGCCTTCCTTTTACTGACTGTCTTAAATGAAAACAAAAGCCCAAACCAAATTCTTCCTTAAAATCCAATTCTCCTTCTTGTATGGCATTTGAAACCACATTGTGTTGTGGCAAATATTCTACATAGTTTATGGCTACTGGTGGCAATTACCATGAGCTTCTCAAATGAGATTTATCAACCAAGATAAAACTCAGAAGACTTTTCCAAGGGATGTGGCTAGTTTTATGTTTTTTGGAGTCAGGCCAAGACTTAGATGTTTTTTTGCTTAGGCGCACTCAAGGTTGACCGTAAGTTGTTATATTTAATGAGTGAATCTGATCCAGTCTGTTGTGTAGAAAGGCAGAGTAGATGACCAGAAAGACTCTCTTTTGCCTCAAACTCTACAAGTGAGAACATTGCAGAATGAGCACTGTATGCAACCAAATTTCCTTGAGGGATCAGACAATTACTGTGCAAGTTAATCAGGGAGCAATCATGAGCTAAGGAATGCTTCCTCAGGCACCACTAACTGGAGACTGTAAAGAATTAGTTATTAGAAACTCCTTGGGGCAGGGATCCTCATTTTTCTGTTGTGTTTGTGTAGAGTTTAGAACGAGACACACTAGATGCTGTGGCAAAACTAACCATTCTGGGTCAAATCAAGCCATCTTTGTCACTGGCCAGTTGTAGCATTCTTGGAGAAAGACAGAAGGGCACATATGAAGTGATTCTTTCCCAGTCTCCAGCAACCCATAGGCTAAGATCTTCCTAAGCCATAAGTAACACCATGGGCTACAGATATTCTAGTAGACTGAATAATAACAGGGCACATACTCTGGCCCCGCCACCAAATGACACTATCTTGACACACTCGTATTATGTAGCCTCCAAAATAGGGTCTAAATCCCACAGCCTCCAAAATTGGGTTGCCACATTCAAGCTATTTCTTAGGAAAGGTCGCTGGTGATGTTAACGCCCAGACCTGCCCTGGAATTGCTTGGGAGAGTGCCAGCTGATCCAGGCTTTAAATGCACCGAAGACCATTCTAACAGCTCAACAGTACAGGCAACTCTGTTCCAGTGCCCTGGATCCAGACTTGTTTAATTGAGCAGTAAAGACAGAACTTTTATCTTCAGTTGTTATTAGTAAAGGTATTGGCCTATTACTACTAAATCGTTCTTCGTAATAATGACTGTATTTACAGTGACCTTAGGGTACAAGGCCAGGAAACAGGCTTGTCTGACATATTTCCTGATGCATATTTACACATCCCTACAGCCATTTCTAGGGCATCTGTAGACTGCCCGCAGGCATCCTCTAGGCCACTCATGTTTGGGCTGTCTCCCAAGCTCATCTGTCTTAATGACAGGTGTCATCAAGACCCTGATGGAACTATAAGAGGAAGATGGGATACATGGAGGCAAATGAGCTGATTTAAAATGTGGGGGGTATATATACATACATATATATATAAAAACAATAAGAGAACAAAGGTGATAATTTCCCTCCTTGGGATAGTTAATTTTCTAGTTCCATGTTGACATATTCTCTGTGACACTTGGTTTCGTGCTGTGTTCAGGTATGAATAATTGCAACCAATTTCAACCCCTCATCTGGTGCAAACCGTTGTTATCAAGTGAGCTGTACCACTTTCCACCCACCATGTGTGTGACTCATACTCTAAAAACAAACCACAGGTTTCAGGTTCAATATTCTCTGATTCCATGCCAAAACCACAATGACTCCAATGAGATTTACACAAGCGATCTGTAAACCTCAGCAAAACTTTCCATGAACCTGATCCATGAGAAGACTCATATCCAGGTGTGTTTTATGAACCTTTGAGGTGCCCTGAAATCATTTGGCCCAGTGCCTTACAAGATGTAGTTAAATGGACCCCGTGTGCTAGCCGCTTTCTTATCTAACATATACCAAATCTAATACTGTCTTATCTAACATATACCAAATGCAAATGATTCCCTTAGCCTGAGGAGATTTTGTTCTTTCAATAATAATGTAGCAAAGTATAATTACTTTCTAATTCTTTTGAATTTAATCCAGAGCAAAGACATTTCCAATAATATTGTTGAGTATATGCAATAATATTTGTGAACATGTTGCTTCTATATATTAATTTACATAGAGTGCAAAGAATAGCAGAATTCCACCCTCTCCTGGAAAAACTGTGAATTTTCGTTAAGTACTCTAAGTAGAAATAACTGTTTCTGCAAAGAATTTTTGCAGGAAAGGCTGTTTTTTTCACAGGGAAATCTGGTTTTCCAAATGCAGGTTTTGGAGTTTTTAGCAATAATGGAAGAGGAAAAGGGATGATATTTTGCATTTGCATCAATTTGCTGCTTGCTTTTGGGCCCTGAGCAGGGAATTCGAAGGATTCTGCTGCAACTCTTAGCAAGGTCTGGTTCTCTTTCAACTTGCATCTTGTCTGAAATAAATTCAGTTTAAGATCAGGGGAGCTACTTCTACTGTGTAAAAGTAAACAACTTTCCAGCTTTCAGATTTGTACTACAGAATTTGCAAATTACGAGTTAAACCCTGGACTTAACAACAAAAAAACTATTCATTTAAACCAGGGTTTTCAGATAAATGTGTTCCTCTTTATGCCTTGAGATTCTGGAGTCCATAGGCTGTATCCATAGTGCTCAGCGAAGCACAGTGCACAAATGTTTATGCTGAGAGACACCCAGGATGGTAAGACCATGGAACAATGCCATATGGATCTATGAGCTTGATCTAGAAGCAGTAGGGCTTATATACTTGGTTCCAGCTCCCTACAGTTACCTGGAGCACATTTATGTTGTGCTCCCCTCTTTCCACCCACAGTTTCCAGCTGGAGTAACTTTTCATCCATGGTAGAGATATTCCTCATATAAAAAGAGTAAGTTTCGAGAACTTCTGGTCATGGGGAAAAGCTTGAACTCATGAACCACATGCTTCCCACGGACTCTGTCACCACAAGGTTAATCACAAGAACTAAAAGTTTAGCATTTTTCAAGACTTGTCAATTTTTAAGCTAATCCTGCTCTCAGAGAGAATAAGGGCAGGCATTTGGGGTGGGGTGGATGTTGGTCTGACTCATGATTTTCAAATGCTGATGTTGGATGGACCAGATTTAATGAACTCAGTGCCAAAGGGGCAGGTGGTGGACTCTGATTTCAGTGAGCAATTGCAGCGTGTCAGAAGTTGGAAGATATCTGCAGCAAAAACTTTCTAAGTCCTTTCCTCTCTTCTGTGTTGAAATTTGCACCCTTAGCAGTAATTTTCTGGCTGATTCACAACTGGAAGAGTCTCAGGCCTCATTCTGAGCTGACAGGGTGGACAGGTAGGAAAATGTCCGTCAAAAGCTTGTATATGAAGTCAGTGCGATGTGGTGACCTCCCCAACTCAATCCAGCACTCAGTGGAAGTCCTAAGGAAGCCTCCCATAGTCTTCTTCGGGAGCTTCACCAGCTTATCCTCCAGGTAACGATAGCACCTCTCACATGATCCAAACTGAACCAGGTTGTAAATCAGTTTTCTTCACCTGTTTCACAAAAACCGTTCTGCTTTCTTCATGCCTTTTTTTCAGTCTTCTACCTTCCTTCCCCCTTTTCCATCCAGCATTTCTCTTCTGCTCCTATGCAAATGATTTCCAATGGCCACTGAACTTCTGATTGCAGTATTTCTCTTGATCTGCTGAAAGACATGTTCTTCTAGACTATTTCCAGGGCCAAACTCAGAGCATTTTCTTTATGCATGTGCAACGTGTCACACACAGGGAAAAGGCATCTGTGAGTACTCCAGGAAAAGCTGCCAGCAGTGCAATAGCTAAACATGATCTTTGCCTGTGGTTGACTGAGAAAGCAGTGCAGTGCATTATTCTTCTATCTTTCACATATTTTACTTGGCTGTTTGAGTGCTTCATGGCCTGATTTCCAGATCACAACTCCCAAAGCTATCATTTTTCATGCAGCTTTACACAGTGGCCAAAACAGAAAACCAGACAGCTCACGTCTGAGCGGTTCTAGAAGATGCTGATGACTTTAGAAGTGCTGGTATGACAAATCATATCATCTTATATTGCTGCATTTCAGCATCTGAAGCAACAGACTGCCCCATATTCCCATGATATAAGCATCAAATAAAGGTAGCAGTATGTCATTCATGTTTAGTGGATTACCTGCTATTGCAGTAGCCCAGGACACTGGCATCTGTCTTGCTTCCTGAATGTAGATCTGGAGATCTGATGTTTGATGTGATGTGTAGGAGACCATGCGAGTTTTGGTGCATTGTGGGAGGGGAAGGCATGCTGACTACTCTCTTCTGGACTAATCATGGGGTGCTACCGTTTGCAGAGGATTAGATCCATTTCTATGCAATAGTTCCCTACTTTAAGTTCAATATTAACTCTTGTTCTGTGTTCCTTCTGATGTGATGGGAGAGACTTCTGTCTGCTCATTAAATACACACCCATGCCACATCCACCAGCCTCCTGCAAATGGGAAAAGGGGTGTTCCACTGTCATAGGGTGTAGGGGAGGCTGCCCATGCTGATGTTAGAGAAAGTGAGATCAAGTAATGCACTTTCCTGTACCTTCCTCCTTCTTTTCTTCTGCTAATTTGCTAATATATATGTGGGCATGGAGTGGCAACACCCCGTGATTCACCTTCTGACCAACAGATTAGCATAGTTTTAACAAACCACTCCCCAGAAGAAACCCTCTCTAATTTCTCCAGTGCAAAACCTGGGGGAGGGAAAGGCAAATGGTTTCTTTCCATGAATAAAATACAGAATTTATTATTGTTAAACCAAGATACCCCAGTTCAGAGCCTGGATTACCCTGGGTTGAATGTAGTACAACTACAAAACAAAAGGGTTGTTCACACTCCAAAGAGTTGTAATTCTGAATGAAAGACAAAAGGGAACAGATGAAAGAGCACAAGGAAACAGGCAATGAGTCAGCACGATAGGCAGTGAACTCAGCCCGTTAGCCTTTTCTTCAACATGTCTGTTACAAGCTTTTCCTGTTTCTGCCTTCCACTTCTTTGGAAGGTGGACTAGCTTATGGACTTGTGATCTCAGCCATGTCTTGCATTGTTTCCCCATTCTGTCTTTCTCTTCCTCTTTCAAATATCTTTGGTTGGCTGGTGGCCAGCAGAGGAAAAACAAAAGGTATCTATCTCCTGATATTTTACCTTCATCAGAAATTGGTATCTATATTCAGCTTCTGAGGTGAGTAGGGTTTACACAGGTTCTTTCTTCTCTGGGAAGAGCCAGAGGACAGCGTGTTCTCCATAACAAGCAACAGATTCTTTATTTTAGAGATATTATGTTTGGCTGTCTTCAGTTTATGTGTTGATGACAGTTTATTATTAATTGTGTTGCAGTAGCACCTAGAGGTCCTAGCTGAGATCACAGCCCCTTTGTGCTAGGTACTGAATACTAACATTTGTGGAGACAATCCATCCTCCAATGGATAGCACCCAAACTGACAAAAAAGACATAGTGCACAAGAGAGGATGTCCTTTCATTTCCACCTTGCACATGATGGCACAGTGGGGCTTAGAGTAATATCTATGAAACTTTTTTCTTGGAAAGAACACTTAGCTTTTTTGAACCAATCCATACATGATATATCCTACCATGACAGGTAGTTCCTGTGGTATGAGCTAATGAAACATGCAAGTAAACAAGAGTTTTACTTCTTTCAAAAATCACAATTTTATTTTCAGAAGTACAAAGACCTCAATAAAACCTAAAGACATAGCTGACATTTCCCTGGAAGAGTCTGTGCATATAGGTATAAAGCACAGAAAATTGCAAATTTTTTTCACAAGGCAGCACCTTTCTTTAGGGCACCACAGTGGTTTCTGGGACAGAAGTTGATTGATATGAACAAAAATATTTCAGGAGAGGCAAGTATTGGCAATATGTTTTCTGCTTTCTGGTCCAGTACTTCACTCACAGCCTCCATAATCCTCTTGGTTCCTAAATCAGAGTCTGTAGAGATGAACAAGTTTCTCTCCATCAGTTGCAGTGGGATTTGGATCAGGTTTTACAGTAGGACAGACAAATTTCATTTTATTTTCAGGTGTTATGCAATGAAACTCTAATGGGAGTCTACTTCAGCCCACTAAATACAAACTGCTAGAGATTGTTCCCTGTAAATTTTGCTTAGTGGATTTTGTTTCTAATTTCAAGTGCCTTAACTGTGAGCAATCCTTCCCGTGAGCTCATATGAGAGGGAAATGGCACTGAGGGAATAGAAGGGGTTGCTTGGATAGGGTCTAAGCAATCCAAAGCAACTCTTTCCTAACCCATCAAAGATCTTTATCATAAGCTATTAATTTTCTTCCATTTTATTCCTGACTGTTTGCTTATCATAGATTAAAATATTCTTGACGTTAAACATCTTTTGGGATTCAGCTTGCAAATTAAGACACTTAATTCTCTAACTGTCTCTATACGAATATGCTAGATGCTTCCTGCTCAGCTTTCAGGTGATAGTCTGGTGGGGCAGAGTCTTGTATCCTGTCTACCATCCTCACACACATATTAGTTACCCTAGAACACCTCAGATTGCTCTAGGTATCTAAATCTATCTATTTAGACAAATGCAGTGAATTGATTGACTTTCTCTCTAGCTGGTGAAAGAGGCAGACATGTCCAATAGGGGATTTGCCGCCTGTATCAGGTGGCTTTCCTGGGGTGAAATGACCCGTCGCCCAGAAATACTGACTGTCCTCCACCAATATGCAAGACAACTAGATTGTAAAAGATTACTTACAATCAAGTGTGATGAGTTAATGGAGAAATAATAAAGCAGGACATTGCCTTCTTCATCACAACTCCTTCAAGTGATCACTAGATTTTAAGTATTCATAATCAGTTGCCTTTGTTTTGTGGCTAAATTGGACTGGGATGTAATACTGTTTTCTTGTAATACAGTATCCTGGCACGGGTACTCAAACATCTTGCTGTGGCAGCCCGAGGGAAGTAGGGAATCTGTTTACCAGAAGGATTTCCTTTCAGGCTACTGCTTGGAAAAGATATTGGAGTCTCTGAGCAAACAAAGAAAACTTTAGTATTGGAAAAAATCTGTGCTTACTAACCAGTAGCCACCATTTTATTTCACTGGGGCATTTTCTGATCTACTCCCCACCTTAAAAGAAAACAACAAGTGTCTAATGTTTTATTGCTGCTTTAGAATGAAACACATCCCACCCTATTGTCATTTTATTTTTCTTCACTGATTGTGACAGCTAAGGTAGATAAGAACATCTACCTTCTACCCTTTGAGTTCCACCACACTTTTCCTCAAGCTGATGTCTATGAAAATAACAACCACCTCTCCTACAATAAATCACAGAATCACATTATTGCTGAGATTGGAAGAGGCCTCTGAAGATCATCCCATCTAACCCCCCTTTTCAAAGCACAGCCAGCTAGAGCAGGTTGTTCATGTGTCCAGCTAGGTTCAGGTTGTTCAGGTGTCCAGTTGGGTTTGGAACATCTCCAAGGATGGAGACTCCGCAACATGTCTGAGCAACCTGTTCCAGTGTTTGGCCACCCTCACAATGAAAAGTGTTTTTTCTTACATTTAAATATAATTTGCTGTATCAATAAATAGATAAATAATCCAATACAATAAAAGTCAGACAACAACAGCCTCTAAAGCCTGGGTTTTCACCAGCTGCAAGAAATTTAAAGGGCTCTTCAAAATAATTTAATTTTTACTGTAGTGATAGATTCCCTGCTTCAGGCCAGACCTATAATATTTGGCCAAATATACTCTGTTACTGATTTTACTTACATTGGGATTATGCCACATGTGATATTATACAGCTGAACTTAATAATGACTGTATTCCTAAAATAGCAATTAACAGCAGCATATGCAATGATATGGACTTCAAGAAGGAGCACAGGCCTGGGACCCTAGAGACTGATATTCAATATTCAGATTAGATGATGCTTCCTGATAACTATTGAGTGGTCATGTTGGCTGGAGTTAATCTGCCTTAGTTTAGATGTCTATGTCTCTTCTAATCATTCCAAGATGCTCTTACACCAAGAGAGAAAGAGGCATCTCCAGGGCATGATTTGTCTCATGTAGGAGAGATGTCCAATGCAGGGTACAGGAATTGCTATTTCTACATGGACTGTATAGCCTTGGTTGACTAGTTCAGTCCTACACATCTGACTTTTAAATGTCCAAAATCTGAAGCAAAATACAGTTATTATCTTCCTGTCCTTTGTTTCCAACATTTACAGAAGGATGCCTTTTGCTTGTTTTTCACAACTTGTCTAAGGGAGATGATGACAATATGTTCCTTTGTAGAAGTTGCTTATAAAATTTCTTCACTGAAAGGGTTATCAATCATTGGAACAGGTTGCCCAGGGAAGTGATGGAGTCACCATCCCTGGAAATATTTAAAATACATGTCGATGTGGCACTTAGGGACATGGTTTCTTAGTGGACTTGGCAGTGTGAGGTTTATGGTTGGACTCAGTGATCTTAAAGGTCTTTTCCAACCTAAATGTTTCTATGATTCTATAAAAGCACTGTACAAAGCCTAGGTCCCACAACAAATAATTGTAGAGTAGGATAACTCGTGAGAGTTAGAGTAGGATTGTGCTTGGGCAGGCACATCTCAGACTTGAACAACATCCCATATACTGAAATTCACACTGTCCTCTCTGCAAGAACATTCCCACCTCTTACCCATCCTGAACAGCAATTCAACATCAGATTATTTTCTCATAATTTAATCAGATTTAATACTTTATCTCTTCCTCCGGGGCTCATGCCTCTGAAATATGAATAACTACTGTGTCTTCTTTATGCCATGGCATTATCGCCAAATCTTACAATCCAATCTCTCAAACTACTTCACCAATTTTATGCATTATGTCCTGTTTCCTCCTCCAGCATGAAAATCAACAACAGAATGTACATGGTTCTTACATCCAAGCAGAAGAACAGGATCACTTCTCTTGCAAGATAGCAAAAGAAAACTCCCAGTTTTTGTATTGTTTCCTAGTTGTAAGCAGTACAATACAGACGTCAGAAAAGCCGGGGGAAATTCTGCCACTGGTTGAAATGGGGCCAATATTTCACTCAGCACAATCAGGAGCAACAGTGGACACTGGCATGCCTGCAAGTTCAGGATCTTGTCCTTCAACATTAGAAATAATTTTGTAAATTTTTTTTTTAAAAGAAGCAAATCTGAGAAGCAGTGCAGTAGACCTCATCCTGGGACATGCTGAGCAAGCTGCAAGTTGCTACACACCTAAAAGGGGACATACTGTTTGGAGATATTTTAGCTCTAGTAAAAAGTGCCATATTGATTGGCCTGAAGACAGATGTCCTCTGTATAGCCCAGGCAGTGATGTGTTGTTGGGAGGATGGGATTCATGCAGCAGTGCAGGAAAGCGCTGTGCAGAGCAAACTGAGATGAACTATTATCCCAGCTCCACAGCACTGTACTGCCCAGACAGAATGGATGTTGCATTAAACCAAATCAATGTAAGAAAAATGACTTATTTAACCCTTAGGAACCATTCAGTTGTATTTACAACTACCAAAATATTTTTAACAATGAAGCATTACAAAGTGCTAATTTCCAAAATTTAGATTAATTTCTACAACTATTAATTCAAAGAGGTTAAGTTTGCAAGATATTAGGAAGAAAAGCTCTGTTATCGGTGTAAACACCGTTAAAGAGCTGATGATGCCAGAAATACTATGACAGACTCCTTATTTTAAGTCACATAACACAAGTGTATTCCAGATGAAAGGATTTGGTTTGTGTAGTACATATAAATTCAATAACTCGGCTGGCTCAGCTCCATTGAGTCCTGAAGCTGTGGCATTGGCACCATCTATTTTCTGCACACGCAACACTGAGCTGATGAGTGTGATTGAAGTATCTCTACACAGACACAGTACCATGTGAGGAAATGTCCTGGGCAAAAAATAGCTTTCACTGAAAAAATGTCCTTTACAAATAGGAATAGTTCCTAAATTTAGTGGGAGTTTAAAGACCGATTGTTTTATGTTAGGGTTGAAAGTTATTTCATGTCTATTTTTCTTTCTTCTTTCCCTCTTTTTCCTTTTCTCTTTCTCCTTTTTTACCCTCACTTTTTTCTTACTTGTATGAGGACAGGGCAAAAGATCTCACTAAAGGAATAAAAAAGAAAAGAAATAAGAACAGGAAAGTAGAGAAGGAAGAGAAATACGCAGGTGGCAAAAACCTACTTAAAATATTTCATTTATTAAAATATAGGCTTTCTATAAACTTTTTAAGTGAGATAGAAAGACGTTCCCTTTAGAAATATGTGGACCAGAACTGGGTTTATTGACAAATGACAAGCAGTAGACCCAGACAGACAGTGATTTGTGGGTTATTTTCTGTTTCATGGTACTCATCACATAGACTCAGCAGTTCTGTTGCTTTACACACAGTGGTGCTTAATGCAAGCTTTAGAGAGCAAAGCCTCTCTTACTGTGGGGTTTTATAGCAGCAAACTCAACGGGCCTCAAGTCGCAAGCGTTATTACAGTGCAAACAGTAAATAAAAAATAATGGGAGGATGATGGGGTTTTAGAGTATACCCACTAAAAAGCTGATGCCATATGCTTTACTGTTAGAAAAATTAGCAGAAGCGTTTAACTGGATCTTGGGTGTGATTCTGTCTCCGTCTTGTTCATTCACCCTCCATACATTCCCCCTCCTCTTATTTGCACAAGACCCAGCACTGCTATCTTAGTACCTCTCAAAGTTCTAGTGGTACCAGCTAATCTCAGAAAACCCCAGAGGTATTTCACAAACTGAGGGCTTGGGCTCTGGAGGGGACCTGATTCTTCTTTCCTTTGCTATAGCAATGTTTAGAGAACGAGGTCCGTCCTTCATGCCCTGTTATGCCAGGCACGTGTGACAACTGCAGAACTGTCATCACAGCTCCTCTGAGATTTGTTCCCTTCCATACTCGGTTGTTAGTTAAAGGGCTGATGATTAAGTGACACAGTGAGGTCAGGGTGCATCTTACAGGCAAGATAGTTCTCAGACCACCACGGGTGCTAGCTAACATCTTGGTAGCCCAAGATGGTCACTTCTTATTGGTGAGTCCCCATATGGTCTAGAGATATTCTCCTGATGTAGCAGTCTGAGGAGGAAGGAACATCCTAGCTGGATTGTGGACACTCAGCTCATGGTTGAACATGAGCCGGCAGTGTGCCCAGGTGGCCAAGAAGGCCAACAGCATCCTGGCCAGTATCAGCAATAGTGTGCCCAGGAGGAGCAGGGCAGGGATCGTGCCCCTGTACTCGGCACTGGTGAGGCCACACCTCAAATCCTGTGTTCAGTGTTGGGCCCCTCACTACAAGAAGGACGTTGAGGTGCTGGAGCGTGTCCAGAGAAGGGCAACGGAGCTGGGGAGGGGTCTGGAGCACAAGTCTGATGGGGAGCGGCTGAGGGAACTGGGGTTGTTCAGTCTGGAGAAGAGGAGGCTGAGGGGAGCCCTCATCGCTCGCTACAACTACCTGAAAGGGGGTTGTGGTGAGGTGAGTGTTGGTCTCTTCTCCCAAGTAACCAGCGGTAGGACGAGAGGAAATGGCCTCAAGTTGGAAATGGCCAGGGGAGGTTTAGATTGGATATTAGGAAAAATTTCTTTACCGAGAGCGTGGTCAAGCATTGGAACAGGCTGCCCAGGGAGGTGGTGGAGTCACCATCAGTGGAAGTGTTCAAAAAACCTGTGGACATGGCATTTCAGGACAGGGTTTAGTGGGCATGGTGGTGCTGGGTTGATGGTTGGACTTGATGACCTTAAAGGTCTTTTCCAACCTTAATGATTCTGTGATTCTGTGATGCTGTGACCCGACAGCACAAAGCTGCCAGATGTTGGCCCCTCTAAAGCCCTCTCAGACAGCAAGAGAGCCCTCTCACCCTTTTAGAAACCAACAAGTGGCTTACGTGGGAGCTTAACTTCAGTCTTACAAATAAGGGATTGCAGAAGCAAGAGGAAAGAGGAGTCCAGGCTTTTTCTAGCCAGTGCTCATGCACAAGACTGACTGTTGCTCCTTTAGATCATCGGTAAATGTTGTATTTGGATACAAGTGACTTTCTGCCATGTCTAGTCCTGCTCCCAGTTACTAACTGCAGCTGGCATGAAGAACTTGGTGCGTAATGCAGCAACAGGTCATGCGGTGAAGATGAAGAGGCAGTGTGTAAGCCTGGGTTCTTATGGAGGAAGGCAGAATCCTTCACAGACACTTCCCACACTGAGGGATAATGTCCCACATTGTCCAGTATTGAGGCAGTACTTGAGCTAATATTTGAGACAGTATTTGAGGTAATATTAGGAGAAGTCACAGTCCTTGTACCTCCTGGAGCAGAGGAAGGAAGAGAACTAATGATCAGTCTGGAATGTAGCATTTATTAGGTAATAATTGCTGTCCCATACAGGAATTAGAAGAATTAGAGAGTATAATTCTCTGTAAAGGAAACTGAACAGATTCCAGTTCCACCCCCTTCCTCTCAACCACATTGATTATGCCTAAAACTTTCCCAGAAGATGTAAAGCATTGTAATAAATGAGATATCTTCTCCCTTAGGCAATCTCTTCCACTCCTTACCTCTCTTAGGAGATCTGATTAAAACATAGCAGAGCTTCTCTTTCAGTGGAAGAATACTGCAACGGAGCCTTCCAACAGGCTCTGGTAGACCCTGAAGTTCTCCAGAACCATGTTTATTTTACTTTAGTTGGCAACTAAATGTCAGTTGATTCTAGGCCTGGAATAATCACCTCATGGTGATCCACTCACTCTTCTCTTTCTAGATCGATAGCATGCAGGCTCTGCTTCACTGCCCCAGCGTGCTGGTGTGTGTCGGCCGGGAGCCATTTAAACCTGTATCGATGGAGAATTTGAGGAAACACTCGGTGGAGAAGCTGCCTGACCTGGCTCCCCGTTCCAATGGCAACAATGTCAACGAAAACAATGAAAGTAAGAAAATCTCTGGGGCATATTGCACCGCCGTCTCCAGGCCTGTGTCCACGACATGGAGGTTACGGGCACCTATTGTACTGTCCCAACATGCAGATTTCATGTGCAGAATGTACTTCCCGCTCTTTGCCTCCCAGGCCTTTCCATCCTCCCCTTTTTTTTCTCTGGTTTCCTTCTAGGATTTCCTCCCTACACCCTCCAGTCTTTCTTTTACATGCTCCCCGTGTCTGGCTGACTTCCCTTCCTCTTTCATATCTCTGTGTCTCCTTTTCCTTCCACAACTCCCTCCTTTCCTGTGTCTGCTCCCAAGACTCCTCAAACCCTTGAGATTTCCCACGAATCCTCTATCCCCTTGTCTCTCTGTCATATAATGCCTTCACTTCTGCATTTGCCTGCATCAGACGATGCTCTGTTTTTGTCAGCAGGAGACTCTGTTTCTCCTGCAGGTTACAGCTGCGGTGTAGCTCTTTGGAACAAAGCATATTTTTATGGAAAGGTTATGCTGAGGAAGGAGTATGTTGTGGCTTATTCAGGATGATAGTTCTCAGGCACTTCATCATGAGTCATCTAAGGTCACAGGTAATTAAACCAGCCACCCTCGGCAGCCTATGGAGAGAAACTTCCCATTTCCAGTGGGCAATTCATATCACCTATATGAGGGATTTGGTTTAGGGTGAAATGAATTGTGCTCTGGAGGTGCACCTGTTTCTCTCCATTTTCAATACCAGGAGCCAGGAAATGTTGGTTCATGTGTTGACAACTAGTTGTAGAAACTTAAGGACAGAAGCATCCCGCACTCACTGGTTGAGGCATAAAAAATTGGAGGAAGCAGTGGGAATAAGCTGAAGCTTTGCCCATCAAGAGACTGAGCAAATATATCAGTTCAAATGCATAAACATGGTTAGATAGAAGCTATTTCATGTGTTATTGATCTTGGTTGGTGTGCTCCCTGTTCAACACTTCCTTCCTAAAATGCCCTCCATTCAGCTGCATATCCATATGCCTACAGAGGTGTGTGGTTGTTTATATATATAAAAGTAAACTTTGACCAAAAATATGTATTAGAAACAATTCAGATGCATATCTTGCAAGACAGCATGATAGCGATATACTCTGCTTGAAAAGAAGTGTCTAGGACCTCAATAAATCTATGCAGATCGCAGCGTTGGGTCCTAGAGATGTTTTGGATTTACAATTCTTAAAATTCCCTTACTGTCACTGACACACACAATCTTCTATAACTACCATTATTTCTCTTTGTAGCTGTCACCAGCTTACAATTCCTTTTCCATTTGTTCTTTATGTTTTAATAAGCATTATAATTATACATAGTGGCACATCCCTGTAGGGACTGAGTGCTGCTCTGGTCTACACGGCCACATCCATGTTTCCTGGTGTGTGAGTGGAGAAGTCAATGATGCACAATAATGTGTGACACTTGACCTCTAACTAAGGAAGAGAGTCACTTCTCCATGTATTTTTCCCCAACTGAATAAGAAGGATGAAAACTTGTGCAGTTAAATAAAGGGATATTTGCAATGTGATAAAACAGAAACTTTGTGACTAAATTGCTTTGGATATATTTTTTTTTTCTTTCTGGTATGCACATAAAACAACAAAAAAAGTGTTTGCGTTTCAATTTAGATTAATAGTCAATTAATAGTCAATTAATACAGACTGTTCATGCAAAACTTTACATTCTATGGCCATCACTTACTCCAAGCCAAATTTTCAAATTGTGTAAACCAGCATAGACTTAGCTTTAATGCAAAAATATCAGTATTCATTAGTTTGAGGGTTTGATCTATATTTTTTATAGATACATCAACTCTTTATATGAGTTAACATTTCTCTCCATCTTTCTTTTCTTTACCTATTTCAAACACCAGTGAACTTTGGACTGAAAGCCAAAAAGAGTGTTATCCATCCACGAACATCATCAAGCAATAGGTCAATGAGATTTTCTTTATCATCAGAAAAGTCATATCCTAATGGTCTCGCTGCCTCACCAGATAACGGCGCACCTTTCTCAAACAGTTGCTCGCATCCAAAACCTGGGGACCTGGTCCATTCCTTGGTCAATGATGACATAGAAAAACGGGTACATGTGAACAAGGATGGTAGCCTGTCTGTTGAGATGAAAGTTCGCTTCCGCTTGCTAAATGATGAGACTTTGCAATGGTCTACCCAGATCAAAAAGTCCAATCTGATGAATCAGATGCCTTGTGAAGAGTCAGGTGTAGAGGACAGTGGAGTAGACCCCACACAGAAAATGAACCCAGAAGGCAGCTCTGAGGCAGATGAGTCATCATATCCCTGTGATATTGATTCATACATGTCAAAACTTGAGGAATCAGAATGCGATGAGGCTCATTGTCAGAGCTGTGGCAAGAAACACCAGGACTATGACATTTGGAAAAATCCCATGCACATATCCCAGAGGGAAGAGCCCAGTGTACGAAGCACCTGGCACACATGGTCATCATGTTCCAGCACATCTTCCCGGAGGAGAGTAGTCCACAAAAAAATGGCTTCTATGGATAGCCTCCACACCACATCCAGTGAGGAATTCTCTGAGCACATTGTGCAAGAGTCCTCATCCTACTCAGAGACCATAGAGAAGAGAGTGGCAGGTCGATCCATTAAAAAGTGTACATGTCAAAGTGATTTGTCTACAGGTGCTTCCAATGGAGGAGACCAGCAAGAATACACTCGGACAAGCACGAGCAATAGTCATAGACATTCATCCTTGGGCTTAATGTCACATTCAAGCTGTGAAAACAACCTGGATACTCAAGATGCCCCTGAAGACCATGAGGCCAGCAAAACCAATTCACAAAATGAAGATGAAAATTGTTTTGAAGTTTCCTCTGTGAAGTGCTTAAAGGATGATGTGGAAGAGGTTGAAAGCAGCAGACTTGGCAGTGTCATGTCAAGGTCATCTCTGCAGTCCAGACAGAGCAAGAAGAATGTATGTGAGGAAACAAGTAGCATGGGTAGGAGCATGTCCTCCTCTAGCCTTCAGAAGGCAAATCAAGAAGATAACACTAGGTGCTCCACTCCTGCCAACAGTGTGCAGAGCAAGTCTAGTAACTGTAGTCCACCTAGAGCAAAGAGTGAACAGGATGACCACTCTGACAACAATGTAGTGGTCCCTTCCTTTTCCAGTGAGTCCTGCACTAAGAAAGAGGTTGAAGAGGTTGAAGCAGAACAAGAAGAAAATGAAATCAATGAAGTCAGCTCAATGTCAGCAAAAACAAAGCCCAGCCAATCAATTAGAGATGAGAGCAGTGAAGGTGAACGATGCTCCACACCAGGAACCCCCCATTCCAGAGCTAGTGACAGGAACAGCAAGAGTTCAGGCGTTGATGAGATTGTTCTGTGTAACGCCTCTTGCTCTTCCAGAGGATCCAAAAAGAGCAAACACAGCCATATTCATTTGGATGCACAGTCTGAAATGTCTGTGTCTTCACTTGAATCCACTCCAAATAAAAAAAAGAATTCCCTACATGCAGATGACCTGAGATCATGCAGCAGGGCATCTAATTATTCCAAAAGCTCATGTGAAATCAAGAAAAAATCTATTGGAGACACCATGTCTCATAACTCAGATTCTTTTCACTCAAACATTTCATCTACTAGTGAAGCAGGGGCAATTGCAGGTTTTACTGATGAGAAAAGCTTGAAAAGTACCACCAATGGCTACAGTGAATCCTCAAAAGGCTCAAAGAAGAGAAGCTGTAGAGAAGAAAATAGCATGGCATCATCCCTCTGCTCAAGTGTTTCGAGCCCTAATGGAAAACCTGGAGAGGGTCATTCCAAGATGAATTCAGAGGCCACTTCAAGACAAGGAAGTATGAGTGAGAGTATATGTTCAAAAGGTGACCTCTCAGCTGAGATTGCCATTGGGAATGGAAATCCTGCAAGCATCTCTTCAAGAGTCTCTTCAAAGTCAGAAGTAAAAGAGAAATGCTTATTGACACAGATATCCCAGGAAAGTGATAGTAGGTGTTCACAATCAAACATATCTCAGTCTTCAAAATCAAGGCAGGTAAAAACTAGAAATCTTTGTGTGAAGATGTCAAACTCTAGCCGAGCATCATTGTCTGACACTTTGTCGGTATGTAGCATGCATTGCCCTGCCCCACCAAAAGGGAAGCCAAGCAGCAAAAAAATACGGTCAACCATGTTGAAGAATTCCTCCATTAGCAGCATAGGTACTGAGTCAGTGCTGACCACAGGAAAAGAGCAGAAAGAAATTATAGATTCCTCCAAAGCAACTTCCTATGGGTCTAAATCAGCTGCAACTGAAGTAAATGATCAGGAGAATAAAGAGACTGATGACTCTTGCAACAGAAAAGTGGAGGAAGAGCTAGAAGACATGGGTATGCAGGAGGAAGGGAGTGATTTAATGCCATCTACCCTACCAAATACATCTCCAGAAGAAGTTGTGCAAGAATGGTTAAGTAAAATCCCTTCAGAAACATTGCTTATAAAATATGAAATGGAGCATGATGCAGAAGAGGAATGTGTACACGCAACCATTGAGGTACCACACAGTACAAACGCTGAGGAAATCTCAGAGGATGAAAAAGTTGAGAAAAAGAATGTGGAGGAGGCTGAAAATGAGGCAAAGGATGAAATGGGAAAAGAGACAACAGAAGGAACTGCTATTAATGAAGATGTTGAAAAATGCATCAATCAGGAACAAATCTCTCAGGTTGTGTCCGAAGCTGCCAAGGCCGACCAGGCAGAATGCAGCCAGTCAGTTGCATCTAGCCAAAATAATGACAGAAGAGACCTGCCAACCTCTGTCCAGAATTCTGTGCAGATCATGAAGGCCTTGCTCAGTTCAAAACATGAAACAAAATTTGATCGATCAAACAGTTTGCCTGAAGTGTCTCCCACTATGGGGAGAAAACTGAGTAACTCTGCCAACATTTTGATTACTTGTCTTGCCAGTCTCCAGCTCCTTGATGAAGAGTCAGAAGATCCATCAGATAAATCAAAGAGTTTGAATAAATCAAGGTATATGGAACTGCTAAATATTTTTCAAGCCCTGTGGCTTGGATGCACAGCTGAAAAAAGTGGCCCAAGTTCAGGTCAAGAGGCAAGTGAGCAGGCAGAGACAGCTTCCGGGTTTAAAGCCCAAAAATCTGTAGATTATGACTTCACTCCCATGTCTTCTTCTGGGGTTGATGTTAGCAGTGGTTCTGGTGGCTCAGGAGAAGAGGGTACAGCTGGTGCCAGGAACGGCACTTTAATGGCACAGAAAGCTGCTGAATTCAAATCAGCTGGACAACTGGAAAATGTAGAGACTGGAACGGAACTGACTGAGGCTGAGGAGCAAAGTAAAGAGGAAGAGCATTCACCCCGACCTTCGACAGCCTGCTCAAAATCAAAAGGTGAGGAAAAAGCACGGTCTACTAGAGAGGTCTCCCTAATTCAAGAGGCAGAAGAGAATAAGGAGAATCAGTACAGTAAATGTGAAAATGGTCACGAGGAAGGGAAAGAAAAAGAAAATGAAGAAAACAGCAAATTAACTGAAAATGGGGAACAAGAAGCTGAAGCTGCGAGTGATGAA